>NC_135202.1:7272727-7575757 GCF_050948175.1 Xylocopa sonorina | reverse complement strand
ACACCACGACTCAGGTTTTATAATAGCTCAGTCGTGTACAACGCGTGCAAAGCTCTTTACGGAGGCGCTGTTACCTCATCTTGTGTGCATTGTACATGTAAATAGATCCCATCGAGCTGTCCAGTGTATACTGGGTCAGTTACCTTTGCCAGGCGATGCCTTTCGTTCCAACGAACCTTTGATCATCTGTATTTCGTGGCTCTCCTGACATTTGGTAACTCGACCATAAAATAACATCGATATTACAGGGTACGGTTGTGGGAGGGCATACGCTTTTCTTCCAGCGGAGTTCGAGCTGCATTACGAGATTGGTACACGTACGGAAACCCAGTTTCTCTCAGTGGACGCGATTTTTTTACTCGCGACCGTAAAACCGTTTCGCTATCGACCGTGGACGAGATAGAAATGAATATCGAAGGTTTTCGTCTGACGTAAACTTTGTGAAAAGCTTGCAAACTTTCAGCGAAATGATTCTTATCGTGCATATGCAACGAAGTATCTGCAAATTGATATGAATACGTATTTTATTCATTTTTGGCACGATTACTGGTTACTTTGGGAATTATTTTATAATATGTGGAAAATGTATAATCGATGAGTTTATATAAATATAATTTATACGATTTTATGGGTAAAATGAATGCAGCATTTGGTCTTATTCAGAGATCGAGTGTCCTCGATTTAAAATTCGCCAAGAACCGTCTGCCGTAGTCGGAGCAGGTGCAGGAAATCTGACCGGAAACGTGACTCAGCGACGCAAATCGTCCACTTTAGAGGAAAAGATTATGGGATTACCGCTGTCATGGTCGCACGAACGCCAGCCTCCAACAAGCGCCAGCTGTTGAAACGCTTCGCCATCTTCGTCGTTATTTTATTCTACCCCTGGCCTAACGATCAGGCGAATTAATCGTGACGCTCGCGTAATGGCGATCGAATCGCGATAATCTCGGTTAAATTTTATATTCGACTAATAGAAAAATGACAATGCGCTTCCAGTGTGTCTCTTCGACTGCGAATCGCGATATTGAAATGCTCTATCGAAGAATTAAAAGTTTTTACTGTCGAGAGTAAATCAACCCCTATCACTGCTGATCGCGATAAATCGTCGACTGGTCGAACCAAAGCCAGGAAAGGTTAAAACGTACAGTCGAGGATGAAACTTGTAATCCGATTAATTATACATACCTCCATGTTACAACGATAGAAACTTTTCAAGTCGATATTCAGAAATGATAAGTTCGCGCATGAATATGATAATTTTTCACGAAGTTACAAGCTTCTTTGATTTTCTATGTACATGAATGATTAAACCGAGAAACAGCGCTGTCACATTGGAAAGCCTTGACATACAGCTCAAGTTTTTCTGCCGTTTCGCAGCGGAGTCCTATTTTAGCCCCGCATGATTCGCGGATAATACCGTCCGAGGCTACCAGGTGCGAGCAAACTGAGCTAACGCAAGCTAACCCTCGCTGAAGAGGCTTCCGACTTCTCTTTAGCTTCGTTAGCTTCATTAAAAAACTGACAAATCTCCATTCTCGTATTTAACAGTCACTGTAGAGTCACACGAGTACAAAACTTAAAAATGATGGATCCTTTCGAAAGCTACTTTCCTTAACTTCTTTCAAAACTCAAATAATTGAAAAAATCAGAAAATTATATTAAGCTAGAGAAGTGTTCAAATTGCAGATAAAGAATTCTCGTATCTCCCAGTGTATTTGCTGTGAACGACTATGAAATCCAGAGAGACGATTAAATACCACCCTCTGAGGGTAAACAGACGCCCAGTGACGTTCAAACGGACGGATGAACGGCTACAAAGGTCCTTTAATAATTCACAGGAGCGCGCGTAGAGCAGAGCTAAGCAACCTTGCGCGTTATACGAGTGTTCCCAGCTGACATAGAAAGGTCGCGCGAGGTCTCGAAACGCGGGCCGCACAAAAGGCACGTCGCGGAGGAACGAGCGCGTGCCTTCTGGCTACGATCCTTCTCCGAAAGGTTAACGTCGAACGCTAATGGCCACGGTGAAGATGCGCCGCTCCTCCGCGATAAAACTTGTTCCCCGCAAGACGCTGGATGACATTTGCCTTCTCTTCCGTTCACGCTTCACCCACTTCGAGTACGTCGACGTCGTACGAAGAAGCGCCTCTTCAATGGATACGACCAGCTAGCAGTCTCTGAAAAGTTTGATTCATTTCGAACGCGAGGCCACGCTCGAAACTTTCCAAAGTCCCCGGATGTCTCGTATCTTGAGCACTGATAGCTAGCGATAGAATGAGTTTCCAAGTTCGACGAGTTAGACTGGATGCAAACACAGGGGACGCTGAACAAGCGCCATCAACCGGGTACCATCGAAGGTGAATAAAGGTCGATGAGGCTGAGGAACGAGACTTTCGTCGAAACTTGAAAAATTCAAGAGACTCGATAGAAACTCGTGATCGAGTGGTTATCGAGACTTTCGAGAGTTCGCGCGGGGTATCAAACTGGCCTCTCAGAGTAATTCGAATCTTGGTGATATTGAAAAACTTCGAGCGGCTGCGAAATTGATACTGAATCGGCGCTCGAACGTTTATCGGTGGAGACGGATAACGAAAACGTGGACGACGATTGAGAAATGACGTTGCACGCGAGAGATAGTGGACCAGCGAGTATCACGAGAATTGGAAATGGCTGCTGGCGAACGACGGTCGTCGAGGTGCACGTAGGTAATGGCGTATCCGTGGAATACTTAACCCCAAGCGACTTTCGCCTATCTTTCTTCTCACGTGACACGGTATTTTCGGAAAAACTCTGCCGTTTCACTGCGATCTATCGATGTACACTTGTTGGTTAAATCATAGAGAGCCTCCTCGATTTGATATTTGCATGATTTATCGATTACACGATCGATTGTATTCGTATCTGATATTGGCGATTGTGCTTTGAGAGAGACTTACAGAAGGACTTGCTAGGACTGGCAAGATGAATTTATTAGTCTGGTTCTTCGTGAAGTTCAGTATCTCTATAAAGGTAAATATCAATCGTTACAGATCTAAGTAGGAAGTTAAAATAAGCAATATACGTTTCAACAAATCCAATATGATTTCGAGTTATCTAAATGAGAGCGATAACTTCTTTAATACCAGAAGAAAGTATCTAAAGATTATTTACCATCTGCTATTTCAACGCTAATTAATTTCAAAGGTGACGAATTTATTACAATACCAACTATCCAACAAATGAACTGAAATCACCGACTGACCATGGTACCCTAAAAGCCAAGTGTTCCTTCAAGCAACAGATACTCCAGTGTAATACATCCTCGAGGAATTCTTTCCAGCGGAGAAAGGTGAACTATCGCCTATGCCTGACCATTTCTTGGAAAGCTGGTGCATTAGAAAGTGCACGCTGGTGGAGCAGAAGTGCCGGTGCTGATCGCGACCCATATCTCTCGGTACAATGCATCGCGCGGCTTATGAACAGCAAATGGAACCGTAGATAAGCGCGTCGTTAAAACTTCTTGGTCCAGTAGATGCTGTTAGAGTACCTGTACACTGTAGACCTCTCCTCTGACGCCAATTGCGTGTTTAGAGTGAGAGTTATAGACGCGCGCGGTGCTCCGCGCAGTGTGGGTAGCCATTAGTGTTGGGTTAAGGACCTGAACACTAACGCGACGCACATGTAACGCTAACGCGAGCCTAGGTTCTATGTAATGGCGTCACTTCTCAAATAGTCTATTCTCTTTTTGCCAGCGTCACACGAGACACTGGAATTAAGATGATTGCTCGTACGAGTTCGCGGATTTATCAACGCGCGAATATTGTTCAGATATAAGTTCGTGGAATCCATGAGTCTACAATTCGCAGATAATTGTGTTCTTTCCTTACTGATATTTTAAAAAACTACTGACCAGAGTTCGAAAATAATTACGAACCGCAAAAGCTTGAGACAGCCTTATCCACAGTCTGCATCCCCTAACGCGAATCAATCTTCTAACCAATAGAATAGTCATCAGAAGTCGCAGCAAAGGAACAGTTTACTAGTCAATTTAAACTGTCTTCGACCAGATTAGCGTACAGTGCGCGACACAACGAAGGAACGAAGGGAAATTTACGAACAGGTCCATGCGAAAGGAAGGCTCGACGCTGGCAGCCGTGGCAGGACCTTTGTTCGCGACCAGAGAAACCGAACGAGGCGGAAAAAAAGGAAAGAATATATCCTCGCTGGCGGTTCATAATCTCTGGTGATTTATCGAAAGGATTTCCTCGACTACGCGGCTTTACTTTTACGGCTGCGTATCGATTTTATATGCCGCGCGCACAGCGTCGCCTCGCCATCGATGTTTACGAACGCTGGGGGCTGCTGGTACCGCGGTACCATCCGTCGCTGGAGAACGCGATGGACGACCACGCGCAGTCGGGTACAAAGTACACGGCGAGAGACTGGCGTACAGATGGCTTCTTAAGATGGAAAATACGAGGTTCGCAGTAATAATTTCTTCGCGAAGGGCTGCGCCAACTGAGACGAGCCCATGGACATCCATACTTAAATCCAGTCGAACCGATCCGGACCACGGTTTGGCGAAAAATGAGGAACATCTGAGGGATGTTTGTGCGAGTCTGTTTGGCTGTTGATTATTACGTATTTTCTCTGTTCTTGTAAAAAATTCAATGGTTCTGGGCTGAATTCACCAATTTCATCAAGAATAATTCCCCTAATCCTTGCCACTTCCTTCGCATCACCAAATTACTGTCATTATTCTAATGAAATTGTTATAATCACTGTGTAAAAATTGTTCAATGTACGTTAAATTTGTAAAAAAATGTATAAAAAATTATGCACACTACTCTGGTAAGATGCAAAGAGCATAAATTTGCAATAAAAACATAAAAATTAAAGAATTACGAGCTGTTATACTATGAAAATTGATTTTGACAAATCGCGATCTTTAGGAGAGTGGGAGGATGACGACAGAAGGGATGGGTGTATATAAGCAGTGCGAGACTGTCAAGGGCCTTTTGATCATTTGGACGCCGAGGTGATAACATCAAGGTGTGGATGAGAATGGTTGCTGATGGTGGCTAGCTGTGGACGAGCCAAGGGTAGTGGACACTGGTGGACGATTGTGGACAGTGGTGGACAGTGGTGGACAGTGGTGGACAGTGGTGGAGGAGCCAAGAGTTGCGGACACTTGTGGATGATTGTGGACACTGGTGGATGACTGTGGACACTAGTGGATGATTGTGGACACTGGTGGATGCTTGTGGACACTGGTGGATGATTGTGGACACTGGTGGATGATTGTGGACACTGGTGGATGACTGTGGACACTGATGGATGCTTGTGGACAGTAGTGGACAGTGATGGACGGTGGTGAAGGAGCCAAGAGTTGTTGACACTAGTGGATGATTGTGGACAGTGGTGGACAGTAGTGATGAAGCCATGGATAGTGAACACTGGTGGATGATTGTGGACAGTGGTGGACGGTAGCGATCAAGCCATGGATAGTGAACACTGGTGGATGATTGTGGACAGTGGTGGACGGTAGCGATGAAGCCATGGATAGTGAACACTGGTGGATGATTGTGAACGATTGTGGACAATGGTGGACAGTGATAACAACGACTTTTGCCTGCTGATTGGTAAGTGAACAAATCAATGATTTAACTATTCAGAAATGGGTCCCTGCGTAGTCACCTCCACGGGGTGGGCCTGGGCCCTTGGTAACGTTTTCGAGAGATTGCGCTCTCGAAAACGATATCAAGCTAAGGACTACGCACGTAGATATAAGTATAATTGTAAACTCGATACTAAAAGTACCCGAATCAGTTAAAAGATTACAATTTATACAATAGATTTACTTTCATTATTTCATTTATTCATTTCATTATCCAACTATTCTATCAATCAATCTCTTCTGTCTTGTATAAAGATTTCATAGACTTAATATCATTATTTCAATCATTTATTTCATTATCCAACTATTATTTCATTAATTTTGCAATAGATTAGAATAATTTAATCACTGGTACTCTTAGTATCGAGTCTTTTGCAGTACAATTTAAATCTCTCAAGTCCTTTTCAGGACTTTGAAAGTTTAAGTTGGATTGCAAATAGTTTAAGTTAATTTTAGTGAACAAATCTGTACATTTATATAATATAATTTTATAACTGTGTAACCTGAATCCCTTCTATCCTGTCTTCTCTAATTTATCTCAATCAAGTATAATTATGGTCGTCATTAATCAGTTCATTGGGTATCATTTTCATTATTTTTCTCTCTGTGGTGTTTGTTCTCGATGGAGGGTTGTTCTGTAAAGCAGTTTCACTATTCTCTTTTCATTTGCAAACGAGAAAATGGAATTTCTGATGAATACAGCGTTAGAGTTTCACTTTTTCCAAGATTCTTTTCAACTGTTTCACGTGAATGTTATATTTTTCTCGTCATTTGATGGTTTGATATCCATTTCGTTCCTTCTTCATTTCAATTTCTACGTTCGACGCTGGATCACAGCTGGATTGCCGTGGGATGCGTGCGCCCTTAGTTATAAGCACATAGATTTAAGTAATTTAATTGTAACTCAATTGTAAAAAAATTGTAAAGAAATCCATTCTCTTATCCGAAGTGAGAAATAGCCATTTCTACAATCGCGTTTAGTCAGTCCTGATAAACATGCGTTACATTCTCCCTTGAGCATTCTAAGTTTCTGTTACGTGGAATCGCTTCACGTATTTTTCTTTTCCTTTCTTTTTTAGTCGTTCGAGATTTAGTTTTTCATTTCCACGCAGCGAAATAGTCGATACTCAATCAAACTGATGTGGTTTTCGGAGCCCATTGAGATTTCGCAGCCCTTGTCGATTGGTACGCCCGTTGGGTACTCGACTTGGGTATAGGCTTAGCACATTGGACGCGCTCACGCGGGTTCGTTCCGAGTAGCTCCTACCCCGTGTCGCTGGGGTCTTCGGACCTGCTGTAAGACGACTTGGGGCGGTCTGCGAAGTTCGTTCTTGTCGTTGGGCAATGCGTCCTACTGCTAAGTCTCGCTGAATTCTTGATGGTACCCGCATTCACCATTGGGGAGAGCGTGGTATCAGCTGTTTCGTTGTAAGACGTGGCATAAACTTAATTTGCTCGCGATTCGCGTCGGGTATGGTTCGCCTAGTGATTAATGTTGAACCATCGGATTAGAATGCTCTCGCGAGAATCCAACGCAGTTTTATTGGTACTTGTTCGTTTTGATCGCGTCGCGAATTTTATTCAGTTCATTTATTAACTTCACTGTAGTTTAACTTCATTTTATTTCCATTTTTACTAAGATTCTTATCGATCTTTCTTGCAGTAGAATTATAGAATTTAGTGTATCGTATCGTAGACCGTTTTACAAAACACTAATTCTTCTAAAGTGTTACTAGAGTCACTCTAAATATTTCACTTCTGATAAGATGATGGCATTTTTCATCATCCCTTTCGCAAAAATCCATACTGCAATCTCTAAAATCTATGTTAGATTGTGGAGGATGTATTGTGGATGCCGGTTATTTGAAATTGACAAGTAGAGACAGTTCTCGGTACCTTCTGTACTGAGAACACACAAATGTAATGGAGGGTGGATGGGATTAGGGAAATTAGGGATGGGTCCCTGCGTAGTCACCTCCACGGGGTGGACCTGGGCCCTTGGTAACGTTTTCGAGAGACTGCCCTCTCGAAAACGATATCAAGCTAAGGACTACGCACGTAGATATAAGTATAGTTGTAAACTCGATACTAAAAGTACCAGAATCAGTTAAAAGATTACGATTTACAACTTCTGTCTTGTATAAAAATTTCATAGACTTAATATCATTATTTCATTTATTTATTTCATTATCCAACTATTGTTTCATTAACTTTGTAGTAGATTAGAATAATTTAATCACTGGTACTTTTAGTATCGAGTCTTTTGCAGTACAATTTAAATCTCTCAAGTCCTTTTCAGGACTTTGAAAGTTTAAGTTGGATTGCAAATAGTTTAAGTTAATTTTAGTGAACATATCTGTACATTTATATAATATAATTTTATAACTGTGTAACCTGAATCCCTTCTATCCTGACTTCCCTAATTTATCTCAATCGAGTATAATTGTGGTCAACCCTAATCATTTTCTGGGGTGTTATTCTCATTATTTTTTCATAAACACGGTTGGTTCTGAATTAGGGAGGTTTAAAACAATTCTGCGTAATCTGTAGTCATTTCTGGAATTTCACTTCATTGCTACTTTATTTTAATTTCTTCATTTAAGTTTCTAGATGGACAAGAACTCGCTTGAAATCATTGTGGGGTTGATCAACGATTTTATATTCTATAATCGTAAAGCATTCATTATTCCCTTTATATTTGGAAACGAGTATATGGTGTTTACTGTGAATACAGCGTTAGAATTCCACCTTTTTCAAGTTTCTTTCCAAAAATTCTTTTCAATGATGGTTGGAAATCCATTTCATTCTTTTTTTCATTTCAATTTCTACGTTCAACGCTGGATCACCGCTGGGTCACCGCTGGATCACCGTTGGATCGCCGTGGGATGCGTGCGCCCTTACTTATAAGCACTTAGATTTAAGTAATTTAATTGTAACTCAATTGTATTAAAATTGTAAAGAAATCCATTCTCTTATCCAAAGTGAGAAATGGCCATTTCTACAATCGCGTTTAGTCAGTCCTGATAAACATGCGTTACATTCTCCCTTGAGCATTCTAAGTTTCCCCTACGTGAAATCGCTTCACGTAGTTTCTTTTTTCCTTATTCGTTCGAGATTCCATTTTCAATAGTCACGCAGCGAAATAGTCGATACTCAATCAAACTGATGTGGTTTTCGGAGCCCATTGAGATTTCGCAGCCCTTGTCGATTGGTACGCCCGTTGGGTACTCGACTTGGGTATAGGCTTAGCACATTGGACGCGCTCACGCAGGTTCGTTCCGAGTAGCTCCTACCCCGTGTCGCTGGGGTCTTCGGACCTGCTGTAAGACGACTTGGGGCGGTCTACGAAGTTCGTTCTTGTCGTTGGGCAATGCGTCCTACTGCTAAGTCTCGCTGAATTCTTGATGGTAGCCGCATTCACCATTGGGGAGAGCGTGGTATCAGCTGTTTCGTCGTAAGACGTGGCATAAACTTAATTTGCTCGCGATTCGCGTCGGGTATGGTTCGCCTAGTGGATAGTGTTGAACCATCGGGTTAGAATGCTCTCGCGAGAATCTAACGCAGTTTTATTGGTACTTGTTCGTTTTGATCGCGTCGCGAATTTTATTTTCATTTTTCTTTCTACTGATTTTCTTTAATTTTTATTAAATTAGCTTTCAATTATAATTTTTTCAAGTCAGTAAATAGTTTAGTATAGATTAGTGTGTCGTACCGTAGACCCCTTTGCGAAACACTTTAATATTTCTAAAGTGTTTGTAGAGTCAGATTAGATATTTCACTTTGAGTAAGATAATGGCATTTCTCGTCATCCCGTTCGTAAAAATCCATACTGCAATCTCTAAAATCTATGTTAGATTTTTGAGAATGTATTATGGATTACGGTTGTTTGAAATTCAGAAGTAGAGTCAGTTCTTGGTACCTTCTGTGCCAAGAACGCACAGATGTAATGGAGGGTGGATGGGATTAGGGAAATTAGGGATGGGTCCCTGCGTAGTCACCTCCACGGGGTGGACCTGGGCCCTTGGTAACGTTTTCGAGACACTAGTCTCTCGAAAACGGTATCAAGCTAAGGACTACGTGCCTAGATTTAAGCTCTTTGCAATTCAATAAAAAGTTTCCAAGTCCTTTTCAGGACTTTGAAACTTTCTATTGGATTGTAAATCGCATAATTACTTATTTTATAGTTTAAGTTAAGTTAAGTTTACGTTCTCGCCGTTGCATACACATTTTATTCGTCGTACCATGTAAAGTATCTGTTTGGATGTTCATTACTACTCTGTTTTTAATGAGATGATGCGTGTAATCAAAGATTTATCTAATAAAAAGAGGAATATATACGTCGAAACGTTTGAAAGTTGTTCTAAAACACGCGTCAGCAACTTGTCTCCTTTTACACATCCTCCAAGAAACAAATGTTCAAGTCCACGTTATACAGATACGTTTGGATGGCGAAGGGACACATTGGGGTGGCGCGAGACCGGAAACAGCGTTTCCACAGTGGCGAATTCGACACGGGAAGGGACTTGAACGTAGCCTCGGTTCTATCGCCGCATTTTCAACCTCCATTCCCACGATACACCAGCCTGACCATTTAAAGAGAGAGTTGTGGCGCGTCTGGCTGCAACAGTTGTCGGCGCACAGCCAGATCACCCTCACCCTTTCGCCCAATTACCGCGCGCGGAATTCGCGGCCTCCTCTTGTTCGAAATAATCGCCACCCTGTGGCTTTCAACTCTATGCTTATCTGCTATCTTTTTTCTCCACTACACAGAAGTGTATTTAATGAATTCGTGTTGAAATTAGCACGCGCCAAAGCAATTTTTCTTTTTCTAAACTGCGTTCCACGAAATGTAATGGAACTGAGGTTAGCGAATAACTTCGTTTAAAGAATAAGGTTTTAAAATTCGTTCTCTTCGTACATGTACAGCGAATGTAAAATACAAACTGAAGGATACAGGATTACTTCTCCTGCTCTTTCCTAAAAGCACCAGCGCCATTGCGCTGCGAAGCTTACGATCACATCAGGCTCGATTTCTTTTGATACATGAGTATACAACTACTCTACTTTTCTTAGACTCTACATAGTTAATAAATTACGTAGTATAAATTATAATGGACAGTAAGAAAAAAATAATAAATGAAATTATGAAAAAACTAAATTATAAGAAGCATGGATACGAAGCACACAGTAATAGTTGCTATACACCCATGTACTCGCTTCACACGGGTATATTTCCAACAGACTGGTTGCCATACTGTATCCTCGCGGCGACACGCGTAAAAGTCGCCACGTACTCGGTAATTAAGGGTTAAAGGGTTAAGTTAGCACACCAGATAACGCGGAGGAGGGGGACAAGCCTGTCGTGCAATCTGTCACCGGGTCGGATCGAACGGACCGTAAGAGCCGGTATCTTTGCGCGTGCCATCAATCCCAGCATCCACGAATGCACTGGATGATAAACCGCGGGTAAACATCCGACTGACGTAATTGGCAATCAGCTAAGGTAGATTTATGTGCGAGGGAAACGTGCTGGACCTTCCATCGCTCGCCTTCGAGAGGATAGTTCCTCCTTTTTCATTCTGCTCAACCTTCACGTGGATTAGCCTGATACACATAATTCCCCTTTCGCGAGGGTTAACGCTCGCTGTCTGCCAATTTCAATATCCCTTTCGTTTATTTAAATTGCACAGGGTTTATTTTTCTGCTGAAAGGCAGTTCTACAAAGCCACGATCAAAGTGACAGGGAATGAGCGTAGATTTAGAAATAAGCTGAGCTAGTATTGCAACGTGAATTGGATGTAAATTAGAGAATATAAAATTGATGTGACGTGGTAGATGTCTAGAAAAAAGTGTAACACAGGAATAGTGTGAGTTACTTACCAGCTTTCGAGGCGACGCCACGAAGACATAAGGACACGCACAGCAACCAGCAAAACCACGCAATCGTTGTCCTTGCCTGAAAAAAGTAAACCCCAATAAATCCTTCACATCGAACTTTGGCATCCTGACGATTGTACAGTGCATTAAAATTGTCCCAAATCCCAAAAGTTACCTCGTTAATGATAGACTAATACACTTAAAACGCTTCGTTGCGCGTTAAATCAACGATAACTAACGAAAATATCTTTAATACGAGTTGACACATGAAATACCTCGTACATCGAGGATAACGCGCTATAGTAATCGCAGACAGAGCCAAGAAACCTCGATTCAAATTACACGTAATTAACCGCGATTGGCTCGAGATACACGTCACCTTTGCAACGCGTCTAATCATCGTATTCACAAGACACGAGTGCTCCAAAACGATCGTCGTTTGGGTTAATCCAGAGCCGCTGAAACTCGCGAGAAGCTACTTACTGTCGACTCGACGAATCGTCGCGAAGGACGAAGGTGGTCCGCGTTATAATCGTTACAAGATTAGTCACGCCGTTGGGCGTACTGTCGTCGTAAGCTTCTCAGCGCAAGTCGGCTTCGAGACAAAAGAGACGAAGAAGAAGACGAGGAGGCACTGAAAAACACGTTCGAGCGATCGCGCCCAGTGAAAGGCTCCGCGAGCTGGAAACACAAGGTGACTGCAATATTTAAGAGCGGTCGTGTCGATCGGCAAACAAGTACTTATTCGGTGTGTTGCAAACAAGTACTTGCGCGGAGTTTCCCTTTAAAATAATTCGAATAAAAAGACAAAGTGGACATGTGTGTCAGCGTCCCTGAAACAGCTAACGAGAACACAGACTAATGCATATCGCATCTCCAACTACACGCAATAATTCTCTAAACTCTCGTATCTAAACCAACCCCTAACACTCAAATCGAAAGCAACCAAAAGCTGGCTGGAGTTGAAACATAAACGTCCACGTGTATATTAAACTCGAGTGGCCGCTAATTAAATTCCATTCCATAGTGCAGGACTACGTGGGTCGACGTTATCGTAAAACACGTATTATTATCCTGTGGCGTGAAAAAATCGTTAGAACCTCGAAGAAGCAAGAGAGAGAGAGAGCGAGAGACAGAGCAGTGGCCATTGTAATTGCAGCCTCGCCCACGAATTATTCCTCACCGCGTCCCGTAACGACCGCTTGAAAACCCGTAAATGTTTCCATGCGAATCCAATATAGATTCCCGCCTCTAACAGGTACAATAGCTCGCACACAGCCAGGGAATACTTAACGAGCTGTAACGCGCGTCCTCTGCCGCGCGTTTCCACCGCGAGGGGTTTCACGACGCGCGATGAATAGGGGCGCAAAGAGGGAGACGGGGTCTCTATGCTAATGCGGCGCCTTGTGTAATAAGACTGGGCTGGAAACGCGAATAAAAGTGGCTGGATCGAGGAGGAAACAATGTTATCGGCGCCGTGTGATCTTCGCCCGCTTGTGTTTCACCCCGAGGCGCGTTTCTCACCTGGACCCGTGTGTACGCGTCCTCATCAACGCGCGTAGCCTCCCCCTTTTTCCTGGCTATTGATAACGGCTCGCGTTTCCTCGCCTGTCCGCTTCTCTCTTTCGTTGCATCTCCTTAAATCGGTTGGCAAAAATCGATCCAAGGTGCGATTGAAACATCGTCGCGGTGTAATCTAGCTGTGTTAAGTCGGTCGTGGTAATCGCGGCGATGGTAATTAATAAGCTCGCTGGACGATTGGCTCGAGTAATGGCACAATTGGGTCGAGCGTGGACGGAACGCTGAAACGCGGCAATTTTGCGCGGTTCCGTGAAAAGGAACGAGTGATTATATTGCATCGTTTACGTGGAATCTGTGGAAATTTATGCTGGCTAATTGAGAGAGGGTGGCTGGGCATCGCCAGCTCCCTTTCAGGCGAAAGAGAAAATGAGGATATATATGAGACCAGTTGTATTATGTAGAGTAATGACGAATATCTCGCAGAGAGCAAAGTTACAGTATTCTATTTCTACAGTATTAATTATTACTACTCATGAATATTCATTTACGTAACGTGTGTCTCGTTCTCAGCATTGAACGAGACGTGGGAGAGTATTTAGAAATTCAACTTATCCGACGAATCTTAATTATAACGATGCATTTGTTAGCGTCTTTCCGTCGATATTGCGCCTTTAAAGACGCGTTGGATCAAAATTTGTTACACGCGAAAAGAAGCTCTAAAATACAGCTGACTTTAAATAACGACAGCGCAATAATAGATCGGCAGCGCTTTTCGGCTGGTAATTGAATTTACTCGCGTACAAAGGCTCGTTCCGGTCCCCCACGGTCGGAGGACGTGGTAATTGACGTAACGAGCGGCGGTAGGTCCATTGAACGAGCGAAGATAAGTAGAAGCACGAATACGCTCGAGCATTATACTCGTCCACGTTTTACAGCCGCGTTTATAGCGGGTCTGCGTCGATAATTCGGTGCTCCTCTCCTTTGTTTCCACGATCGTCCACCGACGAAGAATACATCCAGTTAACTGGAGAACGTCCCTGTTCTCCACTTGGCGCGCATCCAATACTCGCGAGTTGCGAGCGCGGTGATTCCTCGAGAATTACATCATTAAAATCGCCGCGGATCCCAAAGCGGGATTGACGAACGAGAACTATGATTTAGTGGCTCATAAACATTATCGCAAACGTGTTATTAACGTCATGGGAACATCTGAACGAAGAGGATACAAATATTTCGCGAAGCGTGATAGAAAGTTTAAAAAGGGCACTTTTATCGATGGAGAGGTTGGCTTTCCTTAGTCTGAGACAAAGATCGCGACGTTTCCGTGTTCCACTTGTACTTTGCAATTAACGAATCGCACGTCCTCCGATTTATCGCTCTATTAACACTTAAGATTCCTATCGAGTTCACTGTTCGCCATTCTACGTAGAAAAGACTCGATTATTCACGAAGAACGTGTACCATTGGGATTTGGAGCGAAAGAGGGACTCTTGTTCGAGTAAGAGTTCGCTTGGTCTCTTCGTCGAGAGCTTGTAAAATGCTGAGACGAGAGTTTAACGAATGAGAAGCTTGACGTCGTATTGTCTGGCTCGAAATTGAAGATTAATATTTCCCGTGGTTTCCTGTTATCACCGTCCGACCAGAAAATACATCAGGAGCTCGCAATCTCTGGGTGGAGGATGGGATTATTCATTCGTCTGTTGGGGCAATGGCGTTATCTGCGAGATTACGCAACGGCTCGAGATTCTATTATCAGACGGCTCGTGATAAATTTCAGATACGCGTGCGTTCCACGTTCCCATCCCGAGGGCTTCGCAGCCTGTCCCCTCCTCCCTGTTCATTCAACCACTTTAACGCTATCAGTTCCATCGGATCCTCCCTATTAAAGGGTACATAAGTGTGCGAAGCGAGAGTTTCGCGGCCACTTCCGCGCGTAGGCGGCGAGTTATTACAGTGGTGCACGCCTGACGTGAAAGCGTCCTATTCGCTCTCTATCGTTTGATAGCCGTGGAAAAAGTCGACGAAAATCTTGCTTCAGGTCGAGTAGTCGCGTCGCGTATTAGCGAGGAATTATTACCATCGCGGATTAAGATTGTGGCATTTTTGCAAATATTCTGTTAAGAATAATACTCTCGATTGATTCTTAGTTAATTGAATATATTTGGACGAGCTGATAATTGTATGAATAAAATGGTAATTGCAATTGGTTTTCTCTTATCTTAATCTTAATCTAATTCTTAATCTTACTGTGTTAATGGAATTTCAAAGAAGTTTGGTAGTTGATAATTACGATGGAATTAGAAATGATAGGTTGTCAGATTTTTTCAACGATGCAACGTAGATTATTTCAATGCTTCTGCTTCCTGTTATATTAAATGAACTTGGCCGTATTTACAGAGCCCTCTAAAATTCCGCTGCTACATATTTATCATGTCTAAGAGCACTCATCGCCGCACATATGCAAATATACATCGTTGCAGCCGCATGGCTGCTCTGCAACATTTGCGTATTCCTCGAACTCTTGCTAGCCAAACATCGCGATTATACGTTGCAAATTTGAAGAGCACACGCGTCACCAGAAATTTAATATAAATCGTACGAAATAAATTACGAACAATTTTAACTGTTCCCCCTCACTGAGTACAAATTAATAGCGGAACAATATAATGTTCGTGTTTTTAATTATCTTACACGCGACGGTTGTACGTTACAATAGCAATGAAATTAATTATTCCACGTGGCTCTGTCCATGTCAAATCTTGACAACAGTTTGGTACGCCAACGTCATGTCAAGTGAATAATGCCGTGGTTTGCACCGCGCATACTGATTAGAACAACAAAGTGCATCGTTGTGACACAGATGTGACTATCCTGCTCGTCAACTTGAATACTTTCGTGAAGAAAGAGGCGAAGTGCTTAACGAATCGAATTCTATGCATTGTTGAGAATGATAATAGATTTTGTACACGTGGCGTTGGAAATAAGAATCGGAAAAAGACACCTTGAGACATTAACATATACACGTTACATTTTTTAATGTCTCCTCGAGATGCTTCTCTCTTGTATTTCAATTACATTAAAATAAAACTAGAATTTTATAATAGAAATAATATAAAGCGTGATGAAATTATGATAATTAAAATTGGAATAGAAATCAGATATGCTAAAAAATTAATTTTTCTAATAACTACGTCCATCGCCATATCCTCTGAACATCCATTTCCATTCCTCCCTCAAATTTCCACGCTTCCACGCGATCTAATCGACATCAGTATTACACAGCGCGATGACAGCAAAAAGTTAATCAGTAATTCTTCCTACGACAGACAAATGGCACAGCTTTCCGCTAGGAATCCGTTTCGCCAAATTCATCGTTCGACACGGCAATAAATTGTTCAACGCGTTGAACGTTGGTATGGGCAGGAATAAAGGCGCGACAGCCGCTTTCCTTAGCGAGTGTCAATTTATCGGCCAGCAAACTGGAACAATTTTACTGGTTCGACAGAAAAACGAAGCGAGGCCGATAATTTGACGGGCAAAGATCGACTGAACGTATCGCGAATGGCAAAGAGAACGTTCACGCGTGCACCCTCCTATCTGCCGGCATTTTTTCCACGGTAAAAGTCACGAAACTCAGATTACAGGAGGCGAACGCGTCTGAAACGCAGCGCACGGCGACTTCCATTCACGACACGTTTCCACAACGGCTGAATTACTTCGCTTTCCGCTATCTGGCTTATTAATCGCGAAAGTGCGCTCGTGTCTCGGGACGGTGTTATCTAAGTCGGAAGCAAATCAGGCATTCCTCTCGCGGCAGACCATGACAAAAGGTTGGAAGGAACAATGTTTAATGAGAGCTGCGACAATTTGGCAAAAGCAGATAACAATTAGTTACGCGATTTATAAAATATCGTACGATTTCTGTTGATAAGGAAGTATAGGAGAGGAGTGATTAAAAGTGAGCGCAGTGGAAGAGGTCAATGATGAGCCAGACGGAACCAGGAGGAGTCATAAAACGATTTGGCATAAGATTAATCGTATACGTAATTTCATTATGATGCAAGAATTTATTAAAAACTGGCACTTGGAGATACAGTAATTATTTTTTAATTTTACCATAGGTCTTCCAAATTGTATAGAAAATTTTCAAAAATAGTAAAAGATATACAATCTTCCACTCTTGACTAAAACAATATTTTCTTTTACCATTCGATCTGATATAAATCCTATCTTTTATTACTTCGAACACAATTAAACATAACTACATTTCGATTTAAATTCCACCAAGAGTTACATTTGCATTCCAACAAAACCCCTAATAAAAGCAGAAATAAAGAAGAAGAACTATTTCTCAGTCGATTATACACCATATTCAAAAAGAAATAACACAACCAATCTCCTATAAACGAATCTAGTTCATCAGAAAGTGTCACACGCCATCGAGAGGGCCGCCAGCGTAGCGAACAATGGCGAAGCGTCGCGCGGAGTGCAAGTGCAAGTGCAACAGTCTCACGCCGAACGTGGCTGGTCAGAATGGTACGCAACGCGTTCGTGGACGAAACCAGCCACGTTCCTACGAGCTATCGCACTCCGCGTAACGTATCGCCGGACGAATGGCGTGTAATATGCATATGCGAGTCGGCTGTTACACGAACGGGAGAAGGATGCACCTGCCCGGCGACTGAGCTCGGTTAAGGCCTCGCGGACGAGCCCTTCTTCCCTTCCGTTTCGAATATATTTTATTGTGAGAAACGATCGAGCGAGCAACTCGAACGCGCTCGCTCGCTGGCGCAGGGCGCGGTGGTTCTGAATTAAGGCTACGAGTGCGTTGGTACCAGCCAACCGCTACTTATCGCTTGACGTAGATTGCCAACGAGTCGTATCTAACGCTGCATGCGTACCTTCCAGCCCTTCTTCCACTTGGCGACGTCGCTTTGTGCCGCTGTTAAAACCCGTCCGAGTTAATAAACTACGAGGAGCCTGCGGATAATTCTCTGCGTTTCTCGCGCCCTCCTCTGTTGGCCCCTGTCGCAGTTTTATCGAGGGTCCTGGGACTGGGTCCCCTCGTTCTTTCGCGTTCGCAATCCTTGGACGTTGTTTCTTTATCCAGACGACACTACTTGTGGATTTTTCGATCCTGTGAACGTTTACTTAAAGCATTGATCGCAAACGAAGGTCTGGAATTTTTCGATTCATTTTTTAATCAACTACAGAAATAAAATTGTACGTGTTTGGCGAGATGAAAATGGTGATCGTCAGTGTGGAAAAATATAGTCAGCAGTAAAATGGCTGACTTACCTTAACGAGTATAGCGCGTTAGATGTATGCTATATGATAGATCGATCCCAATTACAAGGTTGATCAAAGCTCCATCGATTACGCTGGCTTTATCTAGCTTTCTCAGCTGATTCTCTCAGGAAACTGTTCGTACAGGATGCATTGCGGTAGAAGATGCGATGGAACAGAGAGAGAGAGAGAGAGAGGAGGAGGGTGGAAATCAGGGGTGATTATTTATTGCTCATTATGGTGCAGATCAATGATTAAAGAGTGGCCTCGCCAACGGAGGAATCGGCAGTCGCGATCGAGATACGGATAAGATCGTGGCCACCGCCCACGATTTATTAAGTATACCGCCTTGCCGATCGGTACGCCTCATTTAAGCTTCGGGGAATGCGTGCGTCGGTGTATGTGGAGAAGCTGCTGGATAAATCGAGAACCAGTGGTCTCTCTCTCTCTCTTTCTGCGATCCCAAAATCGAGTTTTGCGAATGAATTGAATTCTAAACGCTTCTGTATGTAGAAAAGCTAAAGTGTAAGACGACTAAATAAAATCGTAGAATTACGCAAATTCACTGAAATAAATTTCATAAAAAATTGTACATGGAATACAGATTTACTCTAAAATACAGATTTATTGTATGTACAATTTTTTATGAGATTTATTTCAGTGAATTTTCGTGATTCTACGATTTTATTTAGTCGTCTTGGACTTTAGCTTTTGAAATCATCCCTTAAACATCGAGCATTCCGTACAACTTCCTGAGTGCCTCGCGTACGAGGTCCGCACGAGCGCGGAACCGAGCTTACCGGTCCGATATCGCGCGCACGCCCGTCCGCGCGAATTCTAAAACAGCTGAACCGGGATCGGTTTGATTCAGAGCACGGATAACGGATTTCGTGCGCGGCTCTCGTCTCGCTCGCCTCGCACCTTCCCGACCATTTTAATTGGCATGACGTATAGAGGGTGATGTAATCTCCTCTTCATGCTCGTGAAACTGATTGCAAGATAAACGTTATCCTGAGAGAATTTCAATCCTCGAGCATTAATCGTGACCAGATGTAAGAAGTGAATCTATTAGTGTCGTCGTTTGCTACATTTTTTTTTTTTTTTTTTCTTAGTACTGATTACTTCTCTCTGTGAAATTGTAAATAATAATCGCTTTGTCAATAATCAATATTTAATAAAGTAAATTAATATTGGTACTCTTAAAATGGAATTCACTGCTCTATTCTAGAGATAACATTCAGAGATGAATAAACTAGGATGTACCAGTGGTGCGTCGCACGAGTAATTTCAACTCAAACATCAGGTACAACTAACTTCCTGCCACTGAGAATCTACACAAGAAAGGAACGAGTGTCAGGTATTCGTACGAACAGACAGCCAGCCCTCATTATCCTAACCACTGCGTATTATTGAATGAAATAATGTTCCGTGTAACGGCTGACAAAAACCGCGAGGAATGACAGGGCGCGCAGCCAAGGAAGCAATTAATATCTCCGTAATCGCTTGACCGAGGCAACCCGCGAACATTGATTCCATCAGCCACAGACGTCGCAGATTAAATTAGCCGATTGCGCGACACCGCAAAAACCAGCGCACTTTGGTTTGCGCGCTTGATTTCGATTGCGTTGCAATCACTGCAGGGAAGAGGACTTTAATCTTTCGCATCCTGCGACTTAAGAAAAGGGGATGGGAAAGGGGTGAAAAAGATTGGCTGAAACGAGACGAGAGCGCTAAATAATATCCTCAAATTAAAAGCTTTTAAAATCACCTCTCTGTACAAGATTTTTAAAACGCATCGAGATAAATCTCGCAAGGAAGCAGTGCATTAACCATAATTTTTAATATCACAGTCTCATAAAGCCACTTCTCTCGTCGCAGAAATTCCCATCGCTCTAGAAATGAACGCGAAATGTTCGCGAAAAGCTCGCTGCGCGTTTATTCCTCAGGTTTAACGAGTGGTATAATTCGATCTCATTGAAAGATAACTCTTCCAACGTCTTCTGAAACCGCGGAGAAATTTATGGACAAGAAGACTCGTCTGAAATTTGAATTTTTATCGCCACCACTGAATTTCGTACCATCGTGGTCCGTAATAAAGCTGCCTGGTAATGGCAAGTTCGGCTGGTAATTACGCGAATCGATTCATCAGGAGCCGGTGAAATCGGGTCGACGCTCGAAACTCTCTCGAAACCGCGATCGTTCTTCGCGCGAACACGGAATAATCTTCGAAGGGGGAGAGAAACGGGCTCGTAATTGGCCAGCGTGTCCCGTGGCGTACGAATCGCGCGCCCGTACTGTTCCCGCGGAATAAATCATAAGGGAAAAAGAGGGCAAAAGGACCGGTGAAATGAAAGGGCCGGGTCTGCGCGGTCGATACATCAATCTGCAGTCGCCCAGCGATCTTTCTCTGATTATTCCCAGCTGCAACCTGCGTTGCCTCGTTCTGCTCGACGGCCAGAGGTAATTAAATCAATAATAGTGATTTATGGCGGCGGGATCAGCGGCGTTAAAAATACCAGGTCAACTTCAATTAACGTCTTCTGTCCCTATTTATCACCCCGCGTCGGGGGAAAGTAATTTTGTATTCTAATAACGGTTGATTCGCGTACGAACGCGAGCGCACGGTTCCCTTATTTAGGTCGCGCGGACCGTTGGAGAACGCTGGAGAACGCTGGAGAACGCTGGCGCGCGGGAAACGCTTCGCGAGGCTATTATCTCGCGATCGTCATCTTATTCTTAAGTCTGTCAGATTTCTAGCATAAATTTATTAATACTGTTCATCGCTTTCCATCTCTCATCGACTCTGCAAGAGAATTTCCAAAGAAAAACCAGCCTCCAAGATGGAGAACGCTGGAGAACGCTGTCGCGCGGCTATTATCTCGCGATCGTCATCTTATTCTTAAGTCTGTCAAATTTCTAACGCGAATTTATTAATACTGTTCATCGCTTTCCATCTCTCATCGACTCTGCAAGAGAATTTCCAAAGAAAAAACAGTCTCAAAGAAACGATAACAAATTCACACCGCCATTAGACACAGAGTTGAATTTATTCGAGAACGTCGACGATTCGTTGCACGCGGTGTGGAAATTATACGTGTCGCGATTAATTTCACGGTCATCTGATCGGGAAATTCTTCAGCCAGCGGTGTGACGAGAAACGGAAGTCCATTTCGCAGCGATGACTGTCGGATTGCTCAGCGCAGCGTAGAAATGGCGGGAGCAACAACGCGATACAACCCCGTGAACTTGCCATTGCTCTCTCTATCTCTCTTTTTCTCTCTCTCTCTCTCAGGTTGTATATGGGACCAACGACTGAATCTGAATATGATTTACTGACAAAGCTGACCGCGCTGGCCAGCTGGTCGGGCAAGGGGCAACGATCAGGGACGGGGAAGGTCCTGGCCGGTGCATTCGCATGTTTGGCGTGCGCTCGCTTCCACTAATACCAACTATATAATGCGCACGCTTCTGCTTATTCCGCCACAGCGTTGCTAGTTACTTCCGCCTGCCTTCGCGAGTGTGTTCAGTGTCGAGAAGTTTTACTGGCTCGCCAACTTTTCGTGATAGCCGGTGATAAAGTTGACGACGGAGAGGACGGCAGTGAAATGGAATAAATTTGAATTTACATTTTTTGCGATTTCGCTTGAGGAAGTTAGCGAAAGAAGATTGTACGAACTTGAAGAAATATGAATTGAATTTTAATGAGATGGTAGACAAGCAAAAATAAAAACGTACTATTTGTGTATGTAAAGTATGGCTTCACGAGTGTGTAATAAGAATTTTAACAGAGCGCAGGAATATAATTTATACCATTCCCTATGTATGAAGCGATCGAAAGGTGAGGCATAAATTCAGATCGCGCGAACGTAAAATGTTCATCTAGAAATAACAGTAGCCACAACAACAATGGATATTGTTTACGCAACCGCAAACGAAACGAACCGGCGAGTAACAGCGGTAGCCACGATTACGGTCGGTACTGCCTCGAATTTCATCCATTATACTCTTATCCATAATGCATTAAATACTTTCTTCGTCGTTTCCAGCAACTTTTCATCGAACGATCACTGTTCCACAAAATCGCGCGATACGCCCACGAATTTATTTAATAAATTCAACAGAATCTATATCACAGCACAGCTGGCTACACTTCCTTCAGGTCAACGCACGATAAAGACGATTACCATGCATTTAAGTACCTCGCGAACGCTGAATAACAAACACCAAACCGTCTAACCGCACACATGCTCGTCTCATCGATTCAGACACACGACGCGACACTGAGCCTCGAGCTCAAACTGGCAGCCATCCAATAGGAAGTGTTATTCCACTGAAATCACTTCCCAACTGGCTGGCTGCATTCCGCAAATATCACACGAGACGTCGATAAAACCCACTGGTACATTATCCACGATAAACACGTTACTTTTTCTCAAAAACAATTCCAAACAAACATAAAAAGCACCATCAAGGTGCTCTCTCGATCTCTAACGAAACACGTGTCGTCCACAGGTCATTTAAACCCAATTACGTCTACAGCCCCGATATGATCTCTGTTAACGACTCAAACGATCGTGAGGAAAAACCAATCGTCTAATGACGAAGCTCGATACGTCGATCAAGGAGCATCGTCCTTGGCTGAAGTCGTGGCGAACGCTCGCCCTTTATCGAAGCGAGACGCTGCTCAGAAAACGCGATCTCGTCAGACGAGGCGACAGCTTACTTCGCCAAGCCTCGCGTCCCGTTCTTACCGTAGTTCCGTGGACCTAAAAACGCGGGTAGATCCGCAATTTCGTGGCTAGATCGCTCGGATATCGTCGCGGAGCGTTCCGCGGCGATTCGCTTGAATAAACCATGTCCGATCGCCGGCGGACACGTTTCAGGACGAGCAGCGACGTTTCAGCCGAGTCGTACGGCACCGTGGAAAAAGCTAATTTCGAATTCCCCGTGGATTATCGGGAAGAAACCGTGTCGTCGGGACGTGATCTCATGCTCTGCGGAGCACTGCCCGCGAGAACTTATCCGGGTGGGGAATACCACGATGGATAACGGAATTGGTGCTCTCGCGGAATGTTCCGTGGCTGGCAATAATGAGCTGGACAAATACTTTCGACGCATCGATTCGTGGACTGGGTTGCGATGTCAAATACATTCCCAACTACAGATATCAATAAGTAGACTAGCGTCACCTTATTGGCACTCATCCTGTTGATACTTTATTCCCAAGAAATATTCCCAATCAATAGGATTAGAGTCATCACCTTACTGACACGCATCTTGTTGATACTTTATCCCTAAGAAATAAGATTGAAGACTTTATTTACAATCAATAAGATTAGTATTATCACCCTGATTTCCAAGAAATAAGATTGAAGTCCTTGCCCCACCACCCTAAAACTACATAGTATAAGACCTGGGAATGTCCAGTCTTTAGTCTTGATTAACCCTTCGGTCTATACTGTTAAAACTCTGCAGAAGAGTCGTCGCGACATTATACTTTATGTTTCAAATATTAAATAAAGAGTCGAGGTAAGCAATTGCGAGTGAGCACTTTTTTTAACTCACCTTCTAACATTTTACGTGACAGAGTCGTGACTGGGTTTCGCGGTACCAACGCGCCATCGTGCGCGCGAGCGCATTGGTACCGCGCGGTAAAAGTGAAATTATGCAATCGCGATGGACAGGGTCGAGCGTGAATGGTCGATGCTGGAATTAATTTCGCGTAAACGTTTCATTCTTAACCTGAACGCAAAGGCTGACCTTTCGCGATTTACTTTACGTCGGATGGTTAACGTATGTGCATACATTTAGAAGTGGTATTCGAGCAGAATCGTTGGATCGCTGAAAATACAATATTATTTCTATCTTCTGACCATCGTATTTCTTGAAATTAGACATCTCGTCTCATATGTCCGACTATGAGCGAGCACCGTAAGGTGTAATAGGGTGGTTAAGTCGGATTGCAGTCGCGAGAGTGCAACGATGGAAACCTCCTGGCCGATGTTCCGTTAAGCATCCGTGTAGGAGACGACCGACAAATGTGTGTCCTCCTCGAGTAATTGATAGCTGTCTGCCGGGCAAAACAGCCGCGCGGTGCATAACATTTTTTGCTGCAGAAATTACGGGCAGCTTATCACAATGTGTAACAGTAAATCTGCTCTGTGACAGGGAAGAAGGATGTTGCACGTTCGAGAGGCGTGCGGTTGAAATAACTGAACTCCAGAGAAGATTACAACAGAAATTGTTATATTAAATACGAATACATACTTTAGAATGACATTTGGATATTTTGTCGATCAAGTGACTGGTATTACCAGCTGGAAAATTTCAATGTCTTTTTACTTCGTTTGATACGAATTACAAGAAGAAGAGTCGAAGAATAGCTCAAGTTACTTCCGTCTGGCAAGGTGAAAGAACTCGTTAAATCGACGAGAGGCCGCGTATCCGCAACGTTAATTAGCCGATAGCTACCAGAAATTAGCCTAAACGTAAATCCTCCGATCTCTGGGACGACAGACAGCACGCTTTCTTTCTCGTTTCCGTTCCGCTCGTTCCGTTCACAAAGCATCCTCGTAACTCGCGATACCGTGCGACTGAGAACCCCGTCCTGCGGGGGAATCGCTGTTTGTTCCTTGGAACAATAGCTGGTCCGTGATTACGTCTAGCTAACGCGAACGAATTTTCCACGTGTGCGCGACGATATCGCGTAATAGTTGCGTCCGCGTGGACGCATGCGAGTAGTCACCTGGATTCGCAGCTGATCCGAGAGAACTCAGTTTTTTATTGTTCGCGGTCCCGTAAGCGGGAACAATGAGAGGAAGCGTCGCAGGCCCTAATTTTCTTCAATCCTATTTCGGCATATCCTCTGACAACTTACTAATTGCACCTATCTCTTTTAGAAAATACTTAAGAAACTCTGTTTGAGCTAATTGCAAATTCGTGCTTGCAAATTTTTATATTACTTACGTTCGTAATATGTTATCATTAATCAAATCATATCTCGAGTAAATTGAAGAGCATAAAAAGTACTTCGACTGCACGTATCTCTTTTAGAAAATACTTAAGAAACTCTGTTTGAGCTAATTGCAAATTCGTGCTTGCAAACTTTTATATTGCTCACGTTCATAATATGTTACCATTAATCAAATTATATCTCGAGTGAATCGAGGAGCATAGAAAGTACTTCGAATTCATCGACTCCCTTCGACGCGATCGGAAACTCCTGCTGGCCAGCGTACGCGCCAAGCCTTAATCTAGCTAAACGGTACAATTTAAACAGGACAGGGTTCCGTGTACAGGCGATACAGCCGCGGGTAGGTAAGAAACTGGACGTTGAGTGGGCATTTCCTGCGGAAATGTTCGCCGTTGAAATCGAGCCTGCGAGTGAGGACGAGTAATCGGTTTCGTGGAAGCCCTCGCAGCCAACTAAGGGCTCAGAGAGTTTCGCGTAAATCGCTACGCGGCTGAAACCACGGGGCGATGACAAATTCCCGGTTTCCCTTCTGGTCTCGTCGCCCTGTCCAGCTCGCTGTCAGGAAGCCCTCGTCGAACGGAGGCGCAAAAAGAGCCGACGTGTTTGGCGTTTCGAACGAATCCGTGGGCGGTATTCGCGTCGATTTCACGTTCCTGGAATGGAACGGTGCTGGGCGACGGCGATTATCCTAAGTAGGCGTTGCCTCTCAGTGGAAATAGATCAGCCGATTGACTCTGCACGCTCCCGTGCTCGCTGGTCCGAGGAAAACGTCCAACAGACGCGCAATTACCGCCCTTAAGCTCCGCTGCGCTCGTCCACGTCCTCCAATTTGAGGGGCGGTGCGACACGCGAAAGAAATGGCGCGAATCATTCAGTTTTTATTGCGAATGTTCCTTGCATCATCGAATAGCACAAGTCTAACAAAATGTAGCCTCCATTGCTACCCGATCTGTTAGCGTTCTCATCTTATTTGCTGTTCATATTAATGTATACTTCGAGAAAAGAATTTTGCTGTAAGATAGTAACAAATACTCGAACGAACGAATGAAACAACATAGACAGCAAAGCTTATCAACGTCATATTGAGACAGAAATTATTCTACTTTTTTTTACAGCGGATATTGCAATCGTACAATCACGAGCAGCAGCAACTCGTCCGTTCCTCGCCATTAAGTTACGCGTTTCATAACAATCGCATCCAGAGCGCGATCTTAATACGAAGAAAAACTTGTCGCGCAACTATAACGGTGCAATACTCTTCAGCGATTACATACGTAACCGCGCGTATACATGCAGCGCGATAAAAGTAAAAGTGTAACGCCTGGGAACAGGTCTTCGACTGGGTAGTGTCTGTGCGCTGGACGCGTTACATCCACCAGTCCTGTTTCTAGCCAGACGAAACGTCAAACGAGACTATTACGTTTCGTACGGGTCGTGGAGCTTGCCTTTGAAAAATCGAGAATCACGATGACCGTTGCGTCCGCGAGACGCGAGCGTCCGCGCGCGGTTCACCAACATGGCGGCGCGCCAGAGGAGCGAAAGGAGGTTAAGAAGAGTGGCGGACAGGATGAAAAAGATAACGGGTGAAAGCGGTTGAATATATTCAACGCGAGCGTGCATCATCGCGCGAATATCGACTGCGAGCGCGGTGCTCTCGTTTTGGCCAACGTCCTCGCGTTACGTTTTCCGTCCCGTCTGCTTGTGTTGGTCAAACACGTCGGCCATCGGAAGTGGAACGAGTGCTAGGTACCATTTTTCTCACGATCTCTTCTCCCTGGTTTCCTCGCGCTCCTTTTCTCACGAATCCCTCGCGTCGCTTTCACTTAACGAGCATAACGTCCTTTTTTAGAGCGTTGAGTCACGCCTGGGACTGCTTTGAATTTTTTAACTCGATTCGTTTCGCGCGGACGTAGTCGTCGTTGTTAAACGCGTACGTTTTACTCGCGTACCCCTTCTCGTTGGGTAAAAACTGGACACCGCAATTGGATATACGCGTATTTTTCAAAATACTGTCCGTTTATATTCGACAAACTGTAGATACTGTTGTGTGCAATAAAACACCGCATAGCAGAGGCGAAAATATCGTGCTCTTTTTCGACTTGCATAAAAAAGTTGAACAGTTTAAAGAGATCTAATTTCACATGATACCCCGTTTTTTTTACTCGCATTCTTCGTGTTTCATCAAAACTCCTCTTTTATATAATGGAATTTGTTTTTATTTAAATTCGATCAGAAATGGCGAGTAAACAGAATTTTTAAATTATTTGTTTCTCGATCGTTCCAGCCGCGGATAAAACCGAGGCCGTGGAAAATTAAGCCTCCGTTTAACTCTTTTTCAGCACTCGCGATTTTTCCGCGGCTGCGACCGCAAAAGAGGCACGTAACCTGTCCCAGTTACCATCTCGTCGTGGTGTACGGTAAACTCGTTCCCTCGCTTCGCGATCGTCTTCTCGTTGTTCTCGTACGCGAGCAAACATCGCCACGAGTGGCTGACAAACTCGCCAGCTGAAATCGGCAGATTTCCTCTGCGCAACTGGAGGAGGTCTCGAAGTGACGCACGCGACTCGCACGCGGTGCTCGTTATCGTTCGAATGATCATCGAACGCGCGATGAACACGCGCGAATCTCGAACACGCGTTACACGTAAACGTTTAAGAGTATCCTGAACGAGTTCGAACGATATCCGGAGTCGATGGACGATTATGAGCACGATCGAGAGTAACTTTCGAGGGCGATGTACCGTGAAGAAATTTGCTGCGGTTACACGAAAACCGCTAGCTTTGTCGCTCTGATCGTATTGCTTTCTACTGAATTTCAATTGAAGATAGAACTTGTGGAAAGATCGAATCGCTGAGGCTATGCAGTCTTGGAATACTCTGATCGATTTACAGTAATAGTACACGAATGTTGCTTCGTATATTCTCAGAATAACTCAGAAATTATACAAATTAACGACAAACTATTAAAACCCTTTCCTGTAGAAAACGAAGCATCAAGCACACTTCTTACTTTACCTCTTAATATCTACAAACAACTAAAATTGTAGCTTCAAATCGATGTCGCCAGGAAAGCATTGCCTCGAAACGATCATCCGCCAGATCCTCCCGTCTAAGCCACCAATCGCAGCTGTGATAAGTATTTAGCAAGAGCGACGGAAGAAAAATGCTGTCGAGCACAGCGGATACGTAGAACGCGCGATTTATTCTCAGTTATGAAATGGCGCGGAAAACTGGAACGGCGGTTAGTGTAAGCGGTTTCTTACGTCACCCGTTACGACAGCGCGATTTCGTATTCCGATTCATACGGCGCGCGACAAAGTACGCAAAACGCAGAACAAGTACGGCTCGTTAACAGTGAGTTTTGCCTGCGCACGTGTCGCATCGCGAGGCGCCGGTGCGCACCACGCGGGCATCACGTGCACGGGGCCCCGTAGAGGCATAAACGCGGACGGAGGAGCGCGTTAGTCACGGTGCACCGCGGTGCTCGGGGTTAGAGAGTCAGTGGGGCACCCACTGTACGCCCACACGGGTTTTCTACGTGCACGCGGGTCACTCGCGTACGATGCGCATGATCTACGGCCCAGCCGGGATCTCCTCTGCTCGAATGCGACGAAGAGCGCACGGGCACAGCGTGCGCTCCGTTTCCACTGGGACTAAAGACGAATTTACACTTGCTGTGTTTGGTCCAACTTCGAACTTAAATTGAAACGATTCTACTCTTTAACCTCTTTCATCGACTGATTTTAAGTCGAATAACTCCACTGGAATGCAGTTGCAGCGTGCGCTCCGTTTCCACTGGGACTAAAGACGAATTTACATTTGCTGTGTTTGGTCCAACTTCGAACTTAAATTGAAACGATTCTGCATGCTTAGGTTTGCTGTAGAATAGAAGAGGAAAGAAGGGAGGAAAAGAGAGGGGAAGAACGTGTCGTCCTGGGCCTGCTAGTGGACTCATCAGGCCCTGCTTTAGACGCTGGGATATTAGGGACAGGTCAGAACTCCTATATATTCGAAAGGATAAGTCATCGAGTACTTTCAGGAAACTGTAAGCCGTGCTGTTCCTCTAGTGGCGAGAGTCGAAGGGCCGCCATACTAGAATGCAGTTTAGAAGGAAAATTAGCTCGAGTGAAGATGCACTTGATTTTGAATCGTTAGAAAAGGAGATTGATTGTATTCGTGAAGAAATTAGAGATAGAGAAAATGAAAGTAACGATAGAGATGGAGAATGATGATCTACAAGATCGATTTGATGGTACAGTCAGCTGAAGTGAATCGTGTGAATCCGCTTTAATGTTGAGCGCGCGGTGCACCCTCAAGTCGCGGAATGTTCCTGCCGGTTGTTCACCAAGCCGCATTACCTTCTCGTCCACGGAGGTTACTGCCGCGAAACGTTCGAGCGATCGTTCGCCCTTAATAAACGAGCATCCCCGCGGGTATATTTTAAGGGTGACGTCTACTAGGGCTATTCTAGGCGGGTATTTACGACGATGAGAATCTCTGATGACCGCGCGTTAAAGCCCTTAGGGGGTCGATTACTTTTATAAATACTTCCGTCCGCCTCTGCCGCCCTGAAATTCCTTCTGCTCGCGCGCTGGAATTAGATCTCAGTTTCCGTTTACGCGAGGAAGCTAGTCGAGGAAATAAAATGGAGAATTTCCGCTTCTCCATCGCGAAACTAAATAATGTTGTTACCATCTGTCCAAAAAATAAAATATAATTACTAAGTAGCACAATTTGTACTTAAATGTAAACGTATCGACGTAATCAGATACAAACTAATGGTACAAAATTCTGTCTCTGTAAAGAGAACTTCTACGCTATCTGACAGAGCAGTTTAACCAGCCAACACGCCATGCAAAAGCCCTCAGAGCGTGATTATGACAATTAAACTCGAGGATAAGGATCAGAAGACATTCTAACCGCTGCAAGATCGCGATCAGAAAACGGTGATCACCGTAAAGAGCAGAGAGATCGTTGAGAGAAACGTACGCAACATCCCCAACGCGAGCGAACCGCGCGCAACAATGGCGGCGCGCGGTTATTCGCGCGGCGCGAGTTATATGAATGAAAGAAAAATAAGGAGACGCCTGGTTACGCGCGACCTGTTTCACGCCGATAAAAATGGCTAAAGCCAGGCCCCGCAGCTTGCCTCACAGAAATACCACGATCCGTTCGGAATTTACATTGAGAGCGAGCCACCGGCTGCGCCAAAGGGGAACGAGCGTGTTGTAATGTTCGCGCCATTCTGCGAGCGCGTTTCTTTCCACGGACCGCAACCTCGACAGTCAAAGACACGACTCGACTCTACGTCACGTTAACGAACTGAGAAAATTCCCAATACGAACTCTGTCATCCGTTAAATAATCGCATCTTTCGTGATATGACTGATAAACATGTAATCCTTGGCACAAACAATAAACGTATTTAAAAAAAAAGGGCCTGCTAGGTAGCCTTACTGAAGAGTCCACTATCAGGTCCAGGACGAAACGTTCTTCCCCCTTCTTTTCCTTTCCTCTTCCATTTTCTACATGGCAAACCAAAATCATCGACGTTTCAGCACATTTGCAACAAATTGACCGAACTCGAGAAAAGATGAAGCATCGAAGAAGTCATCCACCAGATCGATGTCACCTCGATAGCCTCAAGATTCCAAGATCCATTGCTCATCCTCGCGGACAACCTTAGTCACAGCGACGTCCCATGGCTACCATAGATCACCGCGAAAGAGCGCCTCCGCTGTCGTCGCGTCCGTTGCTCTCTTTATTCGATCCCGACCGACAGCTTTCCCTGGACACGTCGATTCCGTTCTGAGCGTCGCTCTGACCAGCGATGTGTACCCGTCAGGATCGATTGCCTGAAACGCATCGCGATTTTACGCCGGTTCTCGAACGCGGGATTCACACGGATCAGCGGCTCGCGCGCTCTTCTGCGCGAGTATCGCGAGCTGAGCGGAGCGCGCGGAAAACCAGCCCTCCGCCCCGTACTCTGGACAGACACGTCCGATCGATGGCGATTTACTGCCTATCGGGGCAGAGTCGAGACGTGGAGTAAAATATCGGGGTCACAGATAACCGATGCTGACCGATAAACTTGTCGAGTTTTTTCGCTGCTAAGAAGCAGAAGTGGGAAGGAACGGTGTTTCAGTCGGTGATCTACGGCGGTTGGTGGTATTATGCAGATTTTATTGCGAGCGCGGCTGTTCAGAATTTCTCCGTTGCAAATTCGAGGCTCGCTTGGATCGTTGCACGCCTCGCGCGCTGTTACTTTGCTTCTAATCTGCTCTGCGATCTGATTTATCGTATTGTTTCTAACCTCTTTCGCGAATGTTTGCAATGTTGTAACGCGATATTTTTGATATTTTTTAGGAGGATTCTGATGATGGAACATTCTGTGATATATCAGAGGAAGAACTTCGTTACGTGTAATTATCGTCGACTACAGAGGCGACGAAAAATTGGAAACGATCCCGTTTTAATGCCCTCCAACGTGTAGCTCTCGTTTAACAGCGTGTACGCACGTGTAACCGCGCCTTAATTCGAGCTGGTACATACGACAGCGTGCGTACATTTCGCTTGTTTATCCTCGAGACTGCCTTACATAATTCTCTCATTACAGTCACATTCCGCGGGTTCTACCAATTAAGCTCCCCCTCCGCTGGACCCCAGTCGCAGCAATTAAGCTCCCGCTGCGTTAGAGTAAGACAATGCGGTAATTAAAAGTCCCGCGGACGGTGGTTTGAAGCTTGGCTGAAGATAAAACGAGAATCCGGGGAACGAGGGCCTCGCTTTCGCGACCTTTCGCGCACGCTCGCGTTACCCTCTGTCGTACGGCAATTTTCGTAATTAACGTAAAGGCCTAACGAGGCGATCGCTATCGTTAGCCCATTTTCCAGCGGCCCATTCACCGCCACAGAACACCGCGCAGAACCGTTTCGAACAGCGGCGCGAGCGTTCCTGCGAACGTTCGCGCCGTTTCCATCTGCGTCCTGGCGCTGATCGTTTTCGTCGACGAGCGCGACGCGTCACGCTAATTCCTCGCCGCGTTTCGAATACCGTGGGAGCGTTTGCCTCTGCTCGTGCCCTTAATCGGAGCACGGCCAAACAAGGCGCAATCGAGGGAAAAACCAGATCAACTTTCGTAGCGAGCTGAATCGGATCGAACCAGCCGAGGGAAACGACGTACGTTTCCAAGGGATGGGAACGTTCGTCTCGCGAGAGTGTGCGTGGACGTGCGTGATGTACAGAGTGCTTCGTAACGGCGAGCTGATCACTCCAACGATGGGTTCGATAGATGGAAATGAGAAAAAAGTTCATTTGAACGGAGGATTGATGTATCGTCCCCTAGGGGCGGTTTGGTACTGTTATGGATCGAGGGGATGACGAGTGAGGCTGCCATCTTGGGTGGTATAATACGTGAACTTGTGTCTTTAGCGATAAGTTGAATATTTGAAAATTAGAAAAAAATTTGTGTAAATAGATATAATAGTCTTTGAAGATGACTGATCTGGTACTGTTATGGATCGAGAGGATGATGATTCGTCGCCATTTTGAGTGGTATAATACGCGAACTTAAGTCTTTAGTGATAAATTGAACATTTGGAAATTGGACAAGAATGTATGTAAATAGATAGAATATTCTTTAAGGATGAATGATCTCTACTTGGGCTCCATTTCTATAATTCACCAAACAGCAGAAGAGTAATACGTGTCACTCTATACGCGCGTACAACTCTGTACAATCGATCATACCAAAAGTTAGCCAATTTTATCTCGAAAATTGTTTGTTTGCGACATATGGCTGCCCTCGAAACTTTTTCTCCTATTCAACAAACAAGCCACCGATCGACGCAAACAAAATTTATCATCGATTCCCTACATCGTGAGTAACTTTTCAACAAGTTACCCCCGATCCAGGGACAGTTGACTGCTTGAAATCGTAGTCGTTAATTTTCTCGCGAGAGAACCCTTTTCCAACTGTTTCTACCAGTCCAAGATGGAGTTAAATGGAACGGATGCACGGCTCGACGGGATAAATCAAACCAGCATCATTAATTAACCAATACAGAGCGCGATTTCTCATTCGTCTCGTACATTTTCTCTCGAGTCATCCGACTCGATTCTATGGAATCGCGCGTAGGCAGAGGCGAACAATATCTGCTCCCTTGGAGAACGACTACCACCACGCACGCTAGCGTTCTCCATGTTCTCCACACACCTGTTCCACGCGTTGGGCAACGTCCACCGCCTACAATTCGCGCGTGGACTCTGACGGACTGGTTCTGAACAGTTTCCGCTACCGTCCGCACAATCGTTACCTCTCGTTCCCCTCTCGTTGCTCTCGTTCATTTGCGTAACTCGTCCCGTCAGTCTGTCGAGCTAATTTAAAACCAGCGATATTAATGCTCGCGGCACTCGATTCGAATGGCGGCATTATGCGAACGGAAGACAACGCAGAATGGAAGGAACCGTTTAAAGACGCCGATTGCGGAATAACGAGCGCGTTTCGCGAGGGAAAAGCGAACTTTTCTTCCGACGAGTAGCGTTTATGGATCGGTTTAAGTTCGTTACGTTACGCAAGTGCACGAGCTATGCTAATTACCGCGATCCTGTTGCCAAACGCGAACAGAAGAGTTACTTAAGATGAATTTACCCAGCACGTTCATTTCTTTCTCTAGATACCTCCGTACTTTCTCCACGTTTTTCTACGCTCCATTTGAAAGCAACGCGAATTGCTCGCGCTGCTTGGAAAAATGTGAAAACGAGGAAAATACTCGAGCTCGTAATAAGGCATTTCCCAATTTCGTTAGCTTGTTAACAGAGTTCACAGTTAGTGGTCGCCAAGTCGCAATTAAGGCTCCCATACCGTCCATACCTCGCGATCAAGATAGACGAAGAAAAGTTCCGGTAGCCGCTGCGTGGCACGCGGTCGAACAACAACCCCCGTGCGAGTGTCGCGCGTGGTTCACCAGTGACCGTGGTTCGCGCCACGGCGAATTGAGCGAACGCCAGTCGCCCACGGCATTCATTCACCATTAGCATTCGAAGTTCATTGCGATCGCCAGCGTATCTCGCTCGAGTATCGACGTCCGACCACGCGGAAGGGAATCCACGCTGTGGATTCCCTGGTGAACGGTGTCTGATAATAAATTAGCCGTGATTTTTCTTCACCGTGGCAAGAAAGTGCCAGCTGTCTTACGAACTCGCGTCGCGATCGATAAATCGGAATTGATCGATGAACGGCTCGCATTCGCGAGATCTTCGCCACGCGAATCGTCGCGATTAGTTTCGTCGATAAGTAGTTGGACGAGAGTCGTTGGTAATTTGGTTCCGGCGTGACAGAGGAAAGTGGTGCGCGTGGAATGTTCGAGGAAAGATGTTCGAAGCCTCTCAGCACTTGTCGTTGCGTAATTCGTGCTAAAGATGTATCTATATAACGGGTTTTTGCGAATGTTGATGAGAAACGAAAGTGTGTGTACACTTTGGAGGTATAAAATTAATAGGAGAATTGTGTAAGCGACAGAAGTGATTAACAAAGTCTCCTCAATGGCAGATGTGCAAACGACATAAACCATGTTCTTTCGAAAAACAATCTCGACGCTCGAAGCTGATAAATCGCACGCGTTTCCAATAACCAATACACGCACATCGAATTGTTTCTACGCAGCAGCTGGATGGAACAATATAATGCATCGACGGTGACAGCGAGAACATTAAACCCTCGGACCCGTGTTCAACGTTCGAGCCTTCCCTCGCGAGCCGTTCTCCTTTTTTTCTCCCCCTTCCGTTACCAGTTCGCCAGCGCTCGCAGAATTGATTTCTATCTCTCTCGCAGCAGATCCACGTCTGGATATATACCCCGCGTTACCAGCCACGATTTATGCACCGCGTCCCAGAGAAACGGTTACACCCTATATCGGGCATTATTTATGCGTACTTCGCCTCGTAAATAAGTGTAACGCGGCGCAGGCACAATTCGCTAAAGCGTAACAGACGCCGCCGTCGAGTTGGCGCGACTATTACAGCACTTGTCTTACCCTCGTCCCACCCTCTGGGACCGCTGGCGACTTCGACTTCGTACGGCCTCATCAGCGGGGGACGCGACGCGGAACAACCTCTCGCGCTGGACGCGCGTTACCGCGCGTCGAGGTTAATTTATCGCTCGATCGCTGCCGCTACGTTCGACGAGTAATTTATACGACGACGCGTCGACGGGTCCGGCAGAAATTTGTAAGCATCTGATTTGCCGTCGAGCGGCTCCAGAGATGAGAGCACCAGGGGATGATAAATTCTAATGGTTCGAGCGGACCGCATCGATCGGGACAGCGAAGAACCAGCGTCTCGAACCACTTGTCTCGCGTGTCGCGTGGTCGTAATCAAATGAGTTAAGGAGTTCTCGTTTCATGGTATTTACCGCGGTATTTACTCGCGTGCTTTACATTCGAACTGAGGGAGTGCGATGTAATTATCGAACGAAAGTTAGTTCGAAAATATTGGAACTGGTATAGCAGTGGAAAGCAGTTTGGGATATTTATTTCGATACCTTGAAATGGTCGCTTATTATCATATAGCTTGCTCGATCTCAGCTGTTATTATCGATATATCCACCTTCTTATTTTATTGCCACGCTGGATCTATCCAAGCTTGTTTATCGAAATGTATAAGTCAGTTCTTTATAAAGTTTTGTAGATACTTTGCAAATAAGAAACTGAAACAATCTCTTCCAATGTTTTCTTCTTGGTAGAATTTTCTAATCGACCAGACGCAACAATCTTTTTTGAATATCGTTTACAGTTTCTCGATGGAATACGCAGAGCAAAGAGAGAGAAGGAAACAGTGAATCGAGACGGCAGTTGGCTTTTTATATCCGCAAATATTTGCTTTTAATAGCCTGAGATATATTTGGACGCATGGATTCTGTCTCACTTATCTTTGGCAGGAAGCCCAAAGCGCCGTCTGCTCTCTTGAGTTTCGCCTTAATGGGCGTAAAAGTGTGCTTTACTGCTGCTCGTATAGGGATATCTATAATTTTATTATTTCCTCCACGCAGCTCGCGAGAGTTACGGCGATAGAAACGACCAGCGCTTCTTACAAACACGACATACATCCTGAGACTTCCGTACACGTACGCGCCTCGAGAGCTCCTCCAGCCGCCATTTTTACCGTATTTCATAAGACGCTTGAAATATCTCCAACGTGTTTCTCAATAATTAATTCAACGCTTGCACATCTTCGACGAATCGATGAACAAAATTTAGAAATTCTCCTCTATCGCTTCTAAATATTTAAATATTCTTCATTAATTATACGCGTGTAAGTATACGTTTGTATATATTTCATAGACAAGATTCTTAAGTACGGAACGAAACGAAACGAAATTAGAGAAAGAGTCTCGCGAGCGTGTTAACTCGATGGAAACGTGCTTAACTTTATGGAGAGAGATAAAAAGTGTTTGCACAAGGGAACTGTTTACCAGCTGACATCGAAGAAGCTGAGCCGACCGTGGGGGTAAATACACGAGTGCACGTTCTAAAATACAATGCAAATACGAGCTGGGTAGCCTTGAACGCGGACAGCATCTTCGTCAACCCTTCAGACAGACGCGTTGGTGCCCAGTTGGGAACCTGCGTACCTTCGATAAAGGCTACGAAACGCAATACATATTGCTTTGGAATACAAATCCTTCGCACAGATTTTGCTGACTACTTCGACTGAATTAGACACGAAAATAACCGTAGCAAAGTGTTAACGCAGGTTGGTGAAGAATACGTTTGAAGAGGGTTTAACGTTATACCTGGCAGTGCGAAAAGCTTGCTCATTTCGCGAGAGCTATGGTTATATTCTGGACAGGAAAGTCCAGAGTTTCTCGGTTAACGCTTAAACGTGGCAATTCCATGAACGAAGAAAACGTGCGAGCAAACCAATACGGGCGAATCGTATCGCGGATGCGTGTGTTGCAACTGCACACCAAAACGAATGATATACACTCATATTTAACCTTTAACGTAGCTTCGAGCATGCAAATAATTACAGTTGAGAATGTTTAGTACTCTATGCTTTAACGCTGCAAATAGCATACATCATAAACATAGCTGCGAAATGTCCATGTTTGTAAAATATAAATACAGGCAAAACGAGTGAGAACAATTTCGTAATTACAAAATGTAATGTAAGACGAAGGTACTTAACAATTTTATTTATTATTTTATATAACTTTCTCTCTGTTCTGATATTAATTATGTATTTCACATTTGAAATAATCAGTGTCAATCGAAGAAATCGATCATCCACCTCAAATATCCGTTTTCTTCCATCTTAGATAAATCATCTAACCGCGCGATCGTATTTAAAAAGTCGAACGTAATGGACTGCGATCGAAACAAACGATTACTGTACGATACCAACCTACGTACACGGTAATTCCCATAGAGAAGCTTGGTTTCCATCTGAAAACAGATTAATCGGCTGCCCACCGCCCATTTCTCTCCGTGAAAAATGACGATTCGCAGTTGGCATCGCGATCCGTCGAAGATCCCGCTATCACTGATCGACAGGTAAACCGTCTCTATCAATATTCACCGCGGAGCAGGTAGCTCCGCCTTTCTAACGTCCGCCAGCGAAACGGGAAGATGGATCGTCGGAAACAATCGGCGGCTGGTCGAACTTTTTCTGACGATTTTCCGGGCCGATGGCCCGGCACGGTTCGATCGACGGCTGGAATTTGCATTGAATGCAATAACTTATCAAACCCTGAAAACGTGCCAACTAGCAGCGGTTCGATGTATCTTGATTAATAACTAGGAAGCTACGCGTAGCAGCCTGAATACTCTATTCCCATGCGATGGGAACGCGATAAATCGCGGTGCCCCGTGCGGAACGGGCATAGCCTCGCTGCTAGCAACGAAGAAATATTTTTTGGACCGTGCGCTGTGTCCACGATCGTTTCGATGTTGGAAGAGCCAACCAGATTTCCGCGAATGTTCTCGTTCGTAGAAAACAACATCAGAGTACCCTAACGCCGACGATCACTCGAGAGTTGCTATCGTTTCTCGTTCCACCGCGAGATTCAGGTTACGGCCCATGCGGGCGTTGAAATCACTCGAACCTTAAGCCTGATTTACACGAGAGTTTTTTACATCTGAGAAATAACGATGCGAAATATTATTTTGCAGAGCAAGAGATGATCTTTGTAGTTTCTATGCTTCATTATCAGCTTTCAGAAATTCTTTTTATACGTATAGTAATAGTTTAGTTAACAATATCCTGCGTCAACCCTATTGATCGCGATATTTATTCTCCAAATTCTTAATTTTTGAGACAAGCTTAAGCTCAATCCATTCAACTACGATGCCAGATAAATAATCGATTCAATCGTAATCAAGATACGCGATTATCGCTTAGCTGTAGACGTACAAAGAATTTCGCGAAACTTAATTTTAACCCCATCGCGAGGAGCTACTCGATAGATAGGATCGATCGATGATTCCACATGCGTTTGATTTATCAAATGGATCATTAAACGAAGAACACGAGCACAAAAGAGGGCTTGCGTGAACCCTGGCGTTTATAATAAGTCGTCTAACCCGCCACAGGTAAATCGTCGCACTTTTCACGTTCGACTCCGTTTTCGCGAGCGTTTTAATAAACTGGCAATTAATGCTGGCCACTTAATGGCCGCGGTAATAAAGTACCAGCGCATATTGCACGGTGAAAAGTTCAGGCAGTAACGATCGACCGTGGGCAGATTGTGGAACGAGTCGCGGTTGTTCACGTGTCGATGCGAAACGAGCCTCGAAGCTCGAACCAGACGAAAGCCATCGCCAAAACTGCTTGCAAAATTAGCTGGGGGTAGTCGTGGGTTAATTAGCCGTGCTCTTCTCTCCGCGAAGGGACTTGTCGACGGGAATGGTCGACGTAGGTTTCGAGCAGCGTCCAACGGAGCGGTCGCCGCGTAAGATAATTATTAATTAACTGTGTGTAAGTTTCGCCGTAGTGGCGTATAATGAGTACAAGGTTCGTGCTATTAGCCATCATAAATAATAAGCGAACGCGAGCTAACTCGGATACGGGGATTAGCAGGGGGGTGAAGAAGGAAGTACGAAAGCGAGATGATTATTAATGGGCAATTCTCCATCCCCATGGAAGTTTCGCCAGGAAAAAAATAGAGGGAAAGAAACGTTAACGAACACATGCTTCGCGTAATGCTGCGTCTATTTACATAACATTATCCACGCGATGTGTTCTAACTAATAAAATGAGCGCACGCTGGCGAACTTATCGCGACACGATGGAAATACACGATGCCAATTCAGTGTCGAGTACGAGTGCATATAAACAGGATGAGTCAGGTAAATTTCCTTTAGAACTGCCATCGATTTCAATTATTTTTCTACATTAATTCAGACAGAGAGATGGTAGAATTTCATCGTAACACGCACAAATATTGAAAGTAGACTCTATTTTGGATTTTTTGAAACCTGTTTCAACTACAATTCTGTTATTTCAAAAGTCATTTCGTGTAATATTCAGTTCTCAATGATAAATTGTTTAAGACACTCTGAACAGTAACTTTACTTGCGCGATCTTGTCTCTGCGAACTGCGTTCCGCAACGCAGCTACACCCAAGCCCAGTTGCTAGAGGTGCACTCACCCCGTGCACGCATGGCAATGAACGAGGGGACGGGACGATAAAAAGGCTGGACAGATTCTTCCGTGGTTTATTCGGAACGCTTCGATCCTGGCTTTCGCCAATGCGAGACGTTATGGTCCATAAACCTTGGGCGAACGTTCGCGCATTATCCCGCCATATGATATAAACGGCGACCCGTTCCACCGCTCCAGCTTTCAAATAAACGAACGCGCCGGAAGATCCGAGGACTACGACGAGCGGAATGAATATATAGGGAAGCTCGCGCACGGTGTTCGCCGCATAACAATTTCAGAATCGACAAAAACGAGAAGACAACGCGAGGCAATCGTCGTCCTCTGCGAGGTGTAACCCTCTTCGTTCTCTGACGTGGAATTCCACGGGCTTGGGGGATATCGACGGCGCAGCAGCGAAATTCAGCGAACGTGTTTCGATCGGATAGTACGCTCACCGACTCAGAGAGAACTAGTTTTTGGATTTTTCCCTCGGAACCAGCTGTGATTGCATGCCTCCGCTGGAATGAGCGTTAGCGTGCGTGTTACGGGATGATACGTATAAAACGTCAGGGTACGAACGTGCCTTCTGTCTACGAGGGGTGCACGTGGGTGTCGTTGAGCGTTCCTCGCCATCGATTGATCGAAATTCAACGATAACAATCATCTATTTCGACTGAGTCAGAAAGATCTGTAATATCTACTTCAATCTCTTATAAATTTGAAAATATTTCTAAATTCAATCTCGATCGTCGTGAAATTTACAGAGTTGCAACTATTGTAACATAAATATTTACGAGTTTTGAAGGCACACCTAAAGTGTTGTTTGAACGGTCCGTTGGAGAAGTCTGAAACGCTTTACAAGTAAAGTCTGCAGCCCAAATATTAAAGTTCTCCAGAAATTTAATACACGTACATCTCGTACATACACCACCTGTAACGTTAATACCGTCAGCTTAAACTTGGAAAACAAACCCGCAATCCTATAGTTCTAGTTCCAAGTTTGACGTTCTTGTTAGCCTCGCGATACCACACGCGTTAATTGAAGAGGGCAAAAGTTAAGGAAGGCTATTCGCAGGTTGCCTCTTAGAGGGAATCAAATGGACTCGAAAATAGTAGCTATTGTCGTACCAAAACCGGTTTTCATCGTTTGAACTATTAATGAAGACAATCAATACCTCGAATCAATACAAGATCCAAAAAAAACTACCCATTACCCACAACTCGAAGGCCATCAACCCTTAAAATCGACTTCCAAACCTGAAAAAAATTGCAACAAAGCTCACGATACCCAAAAGACAATCAATACCACGAATCAATACAAGATCCAAAAAAGAACAAAAAAAAACTATCCATTACCCACAACTCGAAGGTTATCAAGGCTATCATCCCCTAAAATCGACCTCCAAAACTGAAGAAAATAGCAACAAAACGCACGATACCCAATCGTCTCTCTCTAATATCTCAATAAATATATCAGACGTAACACGATCAGCGAGCTCGTCCAATTTCGAAGAGATCGGAGCTCTGGAAGACCGCGGCACTGCTCGATGAATGGCCACCGAGGATCAGATCCCGTAGGCGGCCAAGGATACGCGTTGCGTAGGCGCGTATCTGTCCGAGGATCGCGCGTCGTTCTATCATTGACAGATTATTTTATAGCTAAGCAATAAGGTAATCGTCCCGAGAAATATTCGTGGATGTGTAACCGGCGCGTAAATGGCGGACGGTTTCGCGTCGCGCCATATTCTCGATCGCGTTCTCCATTCACCGTTGAATCGCGTTATTACTCTTCCCGCGCGAAACGCGTTTGTCGTCGAAACGCTCGTATTCGCTCGTATCGCTCGATTGCGATTGATTAATCTCGCTTGTATATCTCCCGCTGGATCGAGGAAAATACAGTCGACGAGCTGACTGACGACCGTCGACTTATCCCACGTGGGATTATTCGGGACAATTCGTACGCGGAACGCAGGCACGCATCAATTTCCTGGATAACGCTCGCCGGTTTGATGGATCGTTTTATCGTTACGATGAACGACGATTGAATCTGTGATCGGTTGTGCATGTACGATCGATGTTTCTTTTACGAATAACACGCTTCTGCGTGTGTTTCAGAGACGTGTGAAAAGTCTTTGGATAGCTAGAAATGTTTTGTATGATACAAATTAGCGTTAAAATATTTTAATTTTCATTCGTGTGGTAAATTAGATATTTGTTTGTTTTTTTAAAATTCTTTTCTTTACACTCGACACTGCACAGTAGTAATTTTCATCCCCCTACGAATTTCTTTTAACCCCATAAAAAGGGTCTCAGATGAAAAATAGAAATAGAATCAGCTATAATGGACAGAGGTGCCCTCGAAGATTGCTCTCGAATCGGAAACAGCAAAACCTGAAACGAAACGGAACGCAGGGTAAAACGATTCGCTCGACTCGGAGCGTTCCTCAGGCGCCTTTCTCCCAGATCGCAGCCTAACGATCAATTACCAGGCGCAAATGCGAGAAAAGAAAGCAAACACGGAAATAAGAGGAAAAAGTGGTAATCTCGGCTGCGGAGATCGGGCCGCGATAACTCGCGATTCCAAATCCCGCGTTACAATTTGTACGACAGGCGAAGATTTCAGTCTGCGATCTATGGCTGGTAGTCGTTAGTCGCTACCGCCGTCACGACTTCCGCGTTTTCAGCAGGCCAATTCGTGTTCGCCGATCGAGTTGCGCTCGCGATTCATTCGAGTCACCGATCTCGCCTGCATCGATCTTCCCAGCGTCCGGTGGATAGAGCCGCGTAACGGTCACCAGGCCTCTCGCGAAACGTAGAAACGACGGAGGAGCAACGAATGCGGTGGGCCAGTGAAATGTTCTTCCCGGCGGGAGTGCAATTAAATGATCGATTTATGGCTCCTGCCAATCGTTACACACCGGATATCTGTTGGCTCAGAGCGCTAATGACGTACCAACGCGCCATACTTACGAGACAGGGGTAGCTCTTTGAACGGGTGGCTAGACAGCGATGGATTTAACTGGACACCGAGTGAATTCGAACCTTTTACGAATGTTAACATTTTTCTAAGCAATTTTCAATCTATGCGAGACTAATTCGAGTTTTTTAATAAATACTTTGCCAAATGAAAGTGATGTGAATTTATTATCGATTTAGCTAGACTTGTTTTCTTTTTACAATTTGTATTCTAATCTTTATGGATATCTAAATCAGCTCGCATGATAGCACTAGTAATAGATAGATAATACTACTCGACGTTCCACGACGAGGAACTTTTCTATCAAAGTTGTTCTGTATTTATATGTACACGTTTCACTTGGTCCCATCTCTACTGCATCGTGTGCTCAATACGTAGCACGTCCATCGAGATGCGCAACTAACGCGTACACCTGCGCTAAACTGAGTCTTTATTGACAACCAGTATGTAACCAACCGACGTATTCTGCTCGTTGGAAAAGATTTTTCCGCGGTTGGAAACCTGCATGTGCTATGCGCGGTATTTGCCAGTAACTAATGTCGGCTCATTGTGTCCTGATAAATCCTGGGAATGTATTTACACGATAAGGACGCTGTGTAAACGACGCGCATCAGAGAATCGTTTGCGTGGTTCGAGAAAACAGGATGCGCAGCGAAATTACTTTTCTGCTGTGCGAAAGCGATGGATATCTGAACGAGTAGACAGTGACACGATGTGTCGACAGAAATTGGAAGTATTACGATTATCTCGAGTATTTTTATGTCTCATATCGATCATTTTTATCCGTATGAAAAGCATGCGATATATGCGAAAGGCGTGCGAAGGAAAATATGCACGCTGGGTTCAGAAGGAAACTGTAACCTGAAGGAGAAAATAATTCTGGCATGCTGCAGGCTTGCAAAAGAGCTCGCTAAGCACACAGGATTTTTTTGAGTACGAAAATAAATGTTCATAGCACAGCCATTCCTTTGGAAATATATTTACCATTGCGTCTACGACTGCGCGTGCAATAAATGATCGATAACAGTAAACAGCTGATTTTAGTAATAATATATGCTACCATCGAACACAATGTTTAACGAAATGAAAGTAGCTACTCGACAGAGTGGAATAAATAAGAGTCTGTAATAAGAAAATTGCGTTTGGAGCTTCGTTTTCGCGAAGTAGAAGTTCGAAACTTCTTTCGAGGCAAACAAACATGCATTGCTGCCATCTGCGAAAGCATATTAATCGCAAAAATTACGAAGATACGTAAAAGATCAATCTGTTCTCCAACGACAGTCGAACGTGAAATTGCACGCGGATAAGAAATTTCTTTGAAAATCGTGGAAGTTTCGCGAGGATTTCCCGATTTCCACGTGGACTGTACTTTCATGTTGGTAACGACTGCGCATATGAATGGCCCCGCGCATCCAATCGTTCAAATAAGTGCAGCTGGTACGTGTATGCGGCGAGCAACACGGGCGTTCATAAATGCGTGTACGGACTCATTGATGGGTAGTACCGATTCAAGCCGCGTAGCATCATGAAAACCGGATTCGAACGATCCACAGCCGCGCTCTGCTAATGAGAACTACCTACCCTTTGCCAAGTGCTTTCTGTGTTCGCTCTCTCTCTCTCTATCCAAGGTATATCCAGGTATATCCAAGAAATACTAAAAAGAAACCGTAGCTATTCACGATGACCAACTTCGGAACGATTTCAAAGTAAAATGAGCACTGGCAGAGGTATGGATACGTTATTAGATAGAAAGAAGAATAAAACTGATATCTCGCGTTTAGAAATACACGAATGCGTATGAAATAACAAAAACTATTAAAAACTATTCGTTTTAATGACCTCTGTCAATGACTGCGTGCCAAAAGCGTACCAACGCTCGCACTCGATCGACGAAATATCAGAACAGATGTCCTCTCGATTCGTGACTAAAACTCGAAACTGTCCTACAAATTCCAGTATCATAAATATACGTTACATCGCAACAAAAATAAAATTAAATTAAATTAAAAACAACAAGCGTGCATCGAGCAAGCGACTCAATTAACGACAACGAGTCGCGCAAACTCAATCCACCGTTTCAACCAAGGCATCCGACAAGCACGCAAGTTGTCGAGCGCTTTGAAATCGCTTCGATCCAAGCGCCACGATCTCGAGAACAAGCGGAAATGGTCCGATCCCTGCGTCGCCCAGTAACGAACGTTTCAATCGGCGTAAAACGGACAAGTAACGTCAGTCAAAGACGCGTATAATTGCGATCGAAGGAGCATTGTGACACGAGGCTGGACAGCCAACCGATTAATTACGGGACATCGCGAACGATAATCCGTTTATGGCGAAGATCAGCCCCCGTGGCGGACGAAAGGGACGCGCGTCCTGACGAGCCGCCTTTCCATTTTCTTTAAAGGCACCGGTTGCGCCTGAGCAAACCAGTTCTAAGCGTATGCACGCGATACTGCTGGACGAGTGGCATCTTCTGCTCGCGTAGAAAACCGCACGCGGATCTCTACCCCTTTTTCTGCCCCTTTGCAGAGGCGAAACGATCAACCAGAGCGTCGGGACGCGAGGCGCACTCTTCGCCCTTGAGAAGAAGAGGCGACTGGTTCGCGTATACAGGGTGGAGTGCTAGAAATCTCCTTTTGTTGGTGAAGTTTGTCATTGGTGGGGAAAATGGGTCAGAGAAACGTTGCTGGCGATGCTTGTGAAATATTCAGATAGTTTGGTTAATATGCAGGGATGGAGGATGGGGTTGTGCGAAGGGTGTGGTTGGAGTTTAAGTATCGTGCTGAGGGAAGGATCGAGCCAAGATTTTTTCGTCGATTCGTATTATTCGCTGTGTTGTTTACTGTTTCAGTTTTTAGTGGGATCGTAACTCGCGTCGAGACCACCGCGGTTGGGGAAAGGTTGAGAAACCATTGCGTTTTATAGCGAAACGCATACTTGTCCTCGATTAAGTGTACTACATATCTACGTTTCCTGCGGCTGTAATTAATCGTAATTGCGAATAATGAATCTGAATTACTTTCGAATTTCTAGCCACGGTACGTGTAATTAAGGCTGCGATATTTTGCGGTTGTTTTATGGAAGCTACCCTCAACCCCTTTAAATGTAAGAGAAATTGATTCGAAAGGAGATACTTTGCATATGCACGGCATATATCGAACGATTTCTAAACTTTCTCCGGGCACAAATTGGAAAAGCGACGGGAATTTCTCTTTCGACCCTTTGGCACAGGTCTGCAAAGTATTTTTAATTGCATCAGAGAAGGAGATAGTACGCATACCACTCTCATTCGACATTTCTCTGCGTTGGAAGGAACAGTATTATTCCACGGTAGCACTGAATAACTAAAAGAAGGAAAATAGAAAGAGAACAATGAATATGTATTAGTTTTCTTTCCGGCTAAGCTTTTTCCGCGCAGTCAAGAAACTGTGGCGAGAAACACTCGTCTCGAGAGAAACATAAACGAAAATCGAACAAGCGTTTTACTTTCAGTCACAGTGCACATTTCGAGTACCGAAAGGGAATTCAAATAAATTACCTTTTAAAGAATTAAAAGGTTTCGAAAATTACTATATTGCCGCACAAAGGAGAGCATATTTCGCAAATTAGACATCGAGCAGAATCACGCGAGCGCATTGTCGGTGCGCCTTCAATGCGGCTCGGCTGTCATCCCCTTTGAATTGCCGTCGGTTTTCATGATCGTAAAAGCTTTGTGCCTCGTTCTAAAAACGGCCATCGATTCGCGTTACGGTTTCAGGGATTCGACGAAGCCAACAAGAGCCACGAACAATTGCGGTCGCTCTTCCAACGACCGCGTCAAAAAACGTTCACGCTCGATGCGGTGCCAAAAACTCGCGGTGCCTTGCATAATCGAACTACTGTGGCCACATTCATACTGACAATGCTACAATCCTCCGTGTGATATCGCCTTGACGTTAACACGGAAACGCGGAACGTGGAACACTTGGTCTGAATTTTATTCAGGAAACATTCAACAATGGTAACTTTCGTAGCGATCGTGACGTTTCGAAACTCTGTCAGACACAAAATTACCCAAATCGTACAAGTAACTCAAAATTCACAAATTGTTAGTTATAATCGAAATGAGCGATTAAATTTCGATTCATTCAACTAGGTTCATGAAAATTTCATTCAGAAAGAGTTCAATTACAGTAACTTTTCGTAGCAATCGTGACGTTTCGAAACTCTGTCAGACACAAAATTACCCAAATCGTACAAATAACTCAAAATTCACAAATTGTTAGTTACAATCGAAAACGAGCGATTAAATTTCGATTCAATCGACAAGGTTCATCAACCAGTTCCATTAGAACTCGTCCATCAGACTCTGGCGACGCGAGGTCCGCTCGACTTTGCCCACGCGCGTGCGATCCTCGTTGCACATGCACACATGCACCGAACGAGGGCACTCTCTTCGAGATGAGAGCCACGCATTATACTCGCGTGACGTTGATCTCTCGACGAGATACGAGATGCATCCCTTTCTTCGTAGCATCGTGATGTATGGGTTTCGCTAGCGAGTACCCCGAAGTGCTGCACGATAATACGCGTCGTTACGAGAAGACAGCCAGAACTGGAGGCTATTGGTGGTAGTTTCGAAAGTCTTTATTAGGCGCAGAGTAATATCCAACCTTCTATGAACAGTCTTTCATCGATACGTACAATCTGCGCCAAAAAATCGCTGAATTGTTCTCGCGCGATTTCTCGACGATTCTATACCTCGACTGTAACGCGCTAGCTCTGCTGAAAGCGTTGGAGATCAGAGTGTCAAGCCTTCTCAAACAAGCTCTCGTGGCACGGATCGGTGAAAGCTGTTTTTCAGTCATAAATATGCGAAGGCACGTCTTGAATAATCGAGCTAACCGTCGATGGCGTGGATTTGCCTTCGATGTTTTTCCAATAGCTATCAGCTGTATCCTAAGTAAAGATTTTCGCGTGGAGATTTGACAAGACGAGCCGCGAAAGATTTATTTCCGCGCGTAGCAACGTGTCCACGATTCGCCGCGTAATTGCCACGACCCGCTAAACGATCGCATTTGCATTCGCCAGGACACGATGTCGCAGCGGTTGTTCGTGCACGCGTGGAGTACGAAATCGCGAGCTTGGCTTCGATTGTCCGCTGGTGCCATCCGGCTACGCGAATGGTCATTATCCTCGCCTCTGTAATCGCGTTTACCTTTAACACGCACCACGCGTAATTAGCACTCTGGCGAGTGCGAACGCGCGGTTAAGCGCGCATTCAAATGAGTGGGTAGCGTAGAGCGAATTTTTAAGCAGGAGTTATTGCTGCGTTGTCCGCGCGGCTGAAAAATGGCGACGTTTCGAGCAGACACGCCGGTTAACAATCTCGCTGGTTTCGTTATCCACTTTTGATTTATCCCGCGCATATTTTAGTGGCTGCGAGTGTATCATAACGCGATCGGTCCGTCGCGTCAGCCGCAGTTTGTATTTACTGTAACGCTCGTGACGACGAGGAGCGTCTGTGCGCTCGAAACTGATAATTAGTCGAGAAAGAAGCGCGCTTTTGAAAACCACGATCAGCAGCGGAATCAAACAATCCTACAACGCAATTAATTCGTTCCACTCGTGTTGCTTTAAACCTGCTAACGAGCGGAGTTCGTATTTATTAAATCGCGCTGTGCGAGAATTACGTTCTAGTAAACCTGTCGCCACTTTTGCGTCACGTTTTCGGAGTATCGTGTCGTAAGAACGTCGCGAGCATCATTTAATAAGTGCACAAACGATCTCGTGAATTCTGATACCTCGTGTGACACTAATGCAAACGTAACCGACCGGTGGAAAGTGATGTCACTACTTAGAGTCCACTTCCTATTGGACAGCTGCCAGACTGAGCGTATGCTAGTATCATACGTCGAAGCTGAATCGCTGAGGCTAAAGAGTCGACTGGGATCAGTATTTAAGCATCTTGTTGCCACGTAACCCAATAAATTGTGCCTGAGAGCCTCCCAGTGCCTCCTCAGTGTTGCAGTGGTTCACCAAAATGGCGTCGAATGGAAGAATCTCATCACACAGCAACCTTTGAGTCCAAATAATACCAATATTTGATTGCAGAGACTAAAAAAACGACTGGGATCAGTATTTAAGCATCTCGTTGTCGCGTAAACCAATAGATTGTGCCTGAGAGCCTCCCGATACCTCCTCAGCGTTACAGTGGTTCACCAAAATGGCGTCGTATGGAAGAATTTCATTACACAGTGCCCTTTGGGCCCGAGTAATACCAATATTTGATCGCAGAGGGTAAAGATACGACTGAGATCAGTATTTAAGCATTTCGTTGCCTCGTAATCCAATGGATTGTGCCTGGGAGCCTCTCAGTGCCTTCTCAGCGTTACAGCGGTTCACCAAAATGGCGTCGAATGGAAGAATTTCATCGCACAGTGACCTTTTGGGCTCGACTAGTACCAATATTTGAGGAATCTCGGGGTGGCGACTCGCAGACAGGGAAAAGAAGAAACCGTTGCTCGAAACCCGTGCAGGTTTATCGTTCTTCTCACGAGGGCAGCGCGCAGATGGAATTTTATGACGCGAAATTCCAGCCGTCCAGCCGCTTTTCCCGCGAGGAGCGTACGCGCGCCGCGGCATTCGCACGTGCAGAAACACGAGGCAGATGCACCGCGCGGTAATTATTGCCGTCTAGGCTGCGCGATGCGTTGCGTTGCGTTGCGTTTACGGTATCGCCGGCTGGAAGGGGTTAAAAAGGTGCACCGCGCTCTCGAGGATAACGACCGCGAAAGGTGTTCTAGGGGAACTGGCATTCCGATCTGGCAATCACGCCACGGACTAACATCGATAATGAGAGAAAGACTACGAGAACAATGGTTATTAACATGGCTGTACGCAGGAGCGTCGAGGCCTTTCCCTTCGTTGTTGCTAAACACTCGAAGCAAGCCTCTTCGTTCGATCTAATTACTAATCTGTAATCTGTGGATCGAGAAATGGACGAATGTTAATATTTATTAAAACCTACAACTGTTTTAAGGATGCTTCGATGTCGATTCGATTTTGAGAAGCCTCGTTACAATCACGAAATAGTTCTCAAGAAGAAGTTGTAAGATAAAAAATGTTCACCAGGTACAAAGGCGTAGAGTGGGTTCGTACGGTTAAATAAAATGTGATCCAACGTGTAATACGAACCGCGGACTTCACGGTGGAAAGAAATACCTGCTAAGACGCGGAGAGCGCCTCTTATTTGAATGTCGAGCGTGGAACAGACGCGGTCCATCGAACCGGAAGGTAACGACTCATCACGGGCGAATCGTGAGAGAGGTTGGCTGGGCGAGTTTCGAGAAGGTTATACTTAGGAAACGGTACACGGAACGAGCGTGCATCTCGTCTCACCCCGCGCGAACAGAGACAAAAGAGCTGAAAGGGAAGCGTGGATGCAGACGCAGAGGCGGTTGGAGGGAGGACGAAGGCAGAGAAGACGGGTCTTAAGACAGAAACTAAATCTGTCTGCGTAACTCTTTCCTTGCGACGACGTCTAACCGCGAACCGCACTGCTCGCGATACCACGGTGACCGACAAAAAGTTTCCTCGCATCCGCTCGCGACAGCCATCGTCCAATCCTCGCCAACGAATTTTATTATGCACATTTCTGGAGAAAGGACTTCCTCGCTTTTGCAGCTGGGTTCTGTTAAAGCAGAGCCAGTGGTTTCGTGAGTTACAGTGTAAGGGTGTGATGAGATGGAGTGTTGGGGTGAGAATAGCGGATGACGAGGAACAGTGTTGGTTATGGTTAAGTTTAATGCATGTATTGCTATATAAACTGATTGTAAATCAATATTAACGCAAATTATCTACCTGATAAGATGCGAATGTTATACTTCTCGTTAACTAATGAGAAAAATATCTACTTCTTTAGTAGCCATTAATGACAGAAGTCGAAGCTGCATCAACGATCATCAAGTTTGAAACGTTCTCCATTTTTTGAAGAACTTCTTTCTTATCTAATAAAATTTTCTTTCATAACAAGAGAATTCTGGGACTATCAGAGTATAGTATTTTGCGAAGTATCGCCTCCTCGAGCTCTTGCCTACCCTAGACGCTAAATTATGGTAATCGATGTGCGACCCTCGAGGGCGTGCGTAGTTCCACTGAAAGGTGACCACCGATGAACCAAGCTCTACGATCTAATCGTTGGAAAGCACAACATGATAATTCACGGTCCGGGTATAATAAACGAGCGGGGCGACTGGAAACGAATTTGCGTTCTTAATCCCGGTGAAAGTTCGAAAAGGATAGCGGGCGAATACCACCGGGTAACTAGGTTCTAATGGTATACCTGGAAGCAACATCGCTGGATAAATTGCAGCCAATCTTGGTCCCAGTGGGTCATCCATAATTGAAACAAACGAATCGCTACGTAGATTAAATTATGCTAAATTAACTTCGAATGAACGCATTGCGCGCGTGTAATGTGACGTGGACATTCTTCGGGGTTAAGTTTCGCATTACATTCGGAATTTTCGTTAAAGATTCCTTTTCTGCAATGATTCAGTTGCACATGTAATTGTACTTGTAGAATTTGTAATTTTAACAATTTTATTGTATAATGTTAGGTTGATTACTTGAGAGAGTTCTAACGAGAGTAACGAGGGTTGACGATCTATCGAAAGTTTCAAATGTGACGTTTATTTCTGTAAAAAAGTAGCTAGTACTTCGTAGTGCAGTTTATCTACGTCATAAAACTGTCACGTCTTTAATTTACGCAAAATCTGTCAAACCCTCTGCAACATTAGTCGTCTTATCGACGGTCCCCCATCAATTGTCCCAAAAACGGTCAGAAAGGGTGGAATTTATAACGAAAGATAGCAGAGTACCGAATGAATTTACGAGCGCGATGCTGCATATTTGTCTGGGTCCATACTTATACTCGCAGGGACAAGGTTAAAGGTTGCAGCACACGGTAGATAATACCGTGCATTTTTATAAAAAATTCTTTGCTCTCACTTTTTCTCTCTTACCATTTTTACATATATTTTTAGCTAGCTACGTCATACCTCGTGGAACTTCTTTTCAAACCAGTTGTAAAGGTTGCAAAAACACGGGATACGCTTTGAAAACGGATGAATGCTCTTCCATAGCATTCTAAATCCCCGTTGTTGCAATTTTCATTTCTATTATACCACTGCTAATTACTGCTATACTTTTATCATAAGAATGAAAAGAAATCCGTGAACATGTCTGCCAACTTTGCCCACATCTCGTCATGTCAGACGAGCAGACAAATGCGCGACGCCCATCTCCAGGATCCCGTTAACCAACGTCAGATCTGAGGTTCTAGCAATCGCGATTTCAAATTCCACGCGATTATATTCGGAGCCATGTACGTCTACGCGGACGTGCGTTGCGCATAATGAAGGAGCAAGTACGAGGCTGATGGCCGTTGTATCGTTTATCTCGTGGAAACCGTAGACTCGCATCGAAATAAGTAACGCGTTGGCTGCACCGTCTGCTCCCTCTCGTTGGTATTATACTTGCCGCGCGCGGATGAACCCTGCGCGAGCGTACGCGCGCGACTACGCGCCAGAGAAAGGGTTGCTTGCATATTGCATAAGGATATGGTCGAGGTATAGTCGAGGTAGGGCGTAAATACGGGCAAATAGAGTGTTCCAGAAACGCAAGACGCCCAAGCGAGATCGCGTTTCCGCGGAATTCACGAACGCACGACTGTGCTCGGAAATTAATCCTCGGATGTAATTATGGGAGATACCAGAAATTTTAATACGGCGATCGCACGTTTTAGACGCGAAATTATCGGGATACGGTGGATGTGCATCCCGCTGTGTATGCAGGTGTGCGTCGAGGAGTATTCTGTGCTCTGAACGCATGTATGATAAAAAGTTGCCTCTTTGCGAATCACTATAAAACTTCATCCCTTAATCTCGAGGTCAGATTAAGATCGAGACATCTAATTATAATAATAATACCAATCGCAATTGCCTAAAAGAACGTATTAACGAAATCAAAAGTGACTATAAGAAAAAAACTCCGTGGACGACGCGAACGCACGTTTACGAGAACGCGCATACGAGAAACTCGTTTCGACATTGCTCCAATTCCACGTGACACTTCTCTTTAAGCTACGCTCGCCTGCGGCCATTTTATTCCGAGCTGGTTCACGGATAACAAGAAAGTTACAGGTGGACCACGGATTGCCCAACTCCGTTCTCAATTATGAGCACGAAACCAATTACCATGCTTCGTTTTTTGAGACACGCGACGAACACGATCGTCTCGAGCGGCACGAAATCCCACCCACGCCAGGATCCAAGAATCGAGCCACGCTGAGGGGAAACGATTCTAATTTTACGAACGACCGTCCATCATATGCATACGCGTAACGTCCGATGTAATCGTAGACCAGTCTACCTGTGGCAGGGCAAGCGTTTCCTATTGCTCGAGCTGGATTAGCACATCAATGTAATCCAATATGACAACGATGCTTCTTTACGTATCCTCGAGCATAAGGCTCGTGTCCCCTCTGCTGTATCTCTGATAATGCGATGGCGGTCAGCCAAGCAAACGGAGTTAGTAGCGTCGTTCGTTAATGCACGAGCAGCAACTTGTTCGCGGTGATATAGATAAACGAAACTCGAGCCATCGTTCAGAAAAATTGATGGCAATTTATGACAAGCTTTACCAAACCAGGCGATACGTCATGCGTTATATATGTATATGTGAGATATCTTATGGGTGGTATTATCGAGGAACTTTCACGATCGAAGTTTGGACACTGGTGATCGGGAATTGGAAGGTCAATGGAATTGAAAGGAAAGTTCGATGAAATTTTGAAGGAGAAATTAATGGATTGGTTAATTGTTGTTACCAAGTTGTACTTGAGGATTTGGGTCGCTGAGAGTTTTGTATCTTCCAGCGAATTTGCGTCTGAACCTTGTGAGTCTGTTGTCAGTGTGGTTCTGGTGACTTACCTGAAACAAAAAGGAGACCAAGTTCGATTAGAAAATTATTGAAGGCTAATATAGTAATAATTGAGAAGATAGGATACAAAGAAGATGAAATTGATCAGTTATTTTTATGTAACAAAAGTTTTATGTAACACGGGTCATAAAATTTAATTTCGTACAACATTCCTGTAGAAAAAGCTGTCTTACGTAATATTGTTATTTCATTTATGGCGTCGAGAGTAAACGTAAGGTAACATTGCTGCCATAAACGAGTAACGGAGAACGGCATTAAATCGTACCATCGCCACCGGAAATGCACTGTCGATACCGTTATTCTGTCAGTTGCAATGGACTGGCATATTGACATACAGTGGGACCCGAAATCGCGAGTAGCCAGGAAGTTTCAAAGTTATAGCGTGCACTAAACAACGAACGATAAGAGAAACAAATGTTTGGCGTAGATGGGAAGAAACAGTGTCGTAAAAAAAAATGCACGCGGAAGATTAAGGTAAAAATATGGCGAGCGGAAGAGCTGACCGAGTTCCCAGGGAACCGAGAAATACCAAACAGAGAGAATAATTCAATTTACCATTAATATTTAGCTTAAAATAAGTTTTATAAATATTGCTGATTTCTTGCAATCTGTTCTTTTGGAACTGAACTCAATTCTCACAGTGTGCAGTCTTGGAATATTCAAAAAGAGCGCCACGGAGGATCAATACAGCCGATACTAGCGCCAGAACCAGCCTAACCAGTTGACCTAATAATACCACCAGTCACGCCGCATATGTATCCGTTTTCCAACTTCTAAACGTGAACCATCCGCGTATCTCGCCTATACGTATCGAACCACGAGAACATTGGATGCGGCTGGACGCGGATATCTGCATTGAAAGCAATTTGAATCGCGAATCCAGAGATAGAGAAGGATCGCACCTTGGGCCGTGTGTGCATTCCTCTGCAACTCAAGTGTCTCGCGCATGCGATGAAATGTGAGTAACAGCGCTACCATTACGAAACTAATCGAATGACCGCGATATTTCGAAGAAGCGTAAAGAATTGCCTGCACTGATTAATTCTTTCACTCAACACACTCGCTGTTACGTTAGACCATGTAATCTGACATACATTCCTGGTATTTAGGTGCGTACACGCTTTTCGAACAGCGTGTATCAACCACGAAAAGAGTATAAACCATTATTTCTTTCTGCTAAAATTAACAAATAATTATTCAAATATATACATATATACATCTCTTAAGATAGTAAAATACCTTTTGCATAGTATTATAATATTTCGATTCGATACCAAGCAATACTTAGAGCCGTATCTGAAAAACGCTATACCAAGGCTGACTAATCGTCGATCGCAGCCAGTCACATCGAATGATCACACTCGTGCCGGCACAATCAATTACAATTCATCGTCTTTTCACGGTTGGTGAGCGCGAAAAGAGCACATCGAGGCCTACTTCGTAACGATTTCGCGACCGCGGATCGAATAGATCATCGGTAACCTTGACATTTCGTGCGACAGTCGCCACGGGTTTATTTTAGAAAGGCAGGGTGCACGGCACGAGAAACTCGCGCACAAGTCTCGCGTGTCCGCCATACAGTAGGCAATTCTACGTATCCGAACAGCCGATATGCATGTACGTACACGGCATAGTTGTCTAGAAAACGCAGGTGCGCCTATCTCTTATCCACGGGCGCACTTTCTCGCCGGATCGTGCTGCTCATCGAAGATAGCCGCGAGCTCAAACAAACCGTACGATTGCAGGTACCTGGACGTGGTAACAGAGCGCCTCGTCAAACAGAGCGACAGATGAAGCTTCTCAGAAAGATTCGATCGTTCGTGAAATAATCATCCGAATGATCCCGCGAGCGGTGTCCCTACGAAGGACACTTGTCGCTTGCCCATATGGTACCTGGACGAGGATTGTTTCCAGGAAGACCAAGCCACTGTCATCCGAGGCAAGTTTCGCGGTTCTTCTTCTCGTCGAGCCTCCTTTCCTAGTTAATCGATCTTAACCTGCGATCGCGCGTAACAGCGTCGCGGAAAAATGGCGGCCGTTTCCAGGAACTTCCGCTCCCGTTCGAACTAGAATCGACCCAGCGTGGGAATTCTCGCGAGCCTTCGATGAGATCCTAAGAATCCATCGGTTCACGCGCGATGCACGCGACGCGTAATTGCTTGGTTGGTCTCGTCTTTCGAATCGACGGTTTCATATCGAATGACGATTCGATTGAACGCGCGCGCGACCGGTGGACGCGTCGAGCGAAGCGTTAACGGTACGTAACGGTTAACGATAATGCTGTCATTGGCTGGAAACGATCGACGAAAGGGGTATTGAGTAAGACGAACGGACGAAAGGGTACACAAATGTAACCTGGTGTCGTTACGGTACAAACAGGTCTTGACGAACTACCTGCTGCAGACGAACGAGCCACCGTGGACGTCGTACTTCGTCAAGTACGCGGACGTGGTGAACGACCAGCGAGGGATGTCCCACTTCAATTGGCCGGCAGGCAGCAGCAATTATCACGTACTTAGAACCGGCTGTTTTCCATATATTAAATATCACTGCACGAAAAGGCCGCGGCAGGACCTTAGCGGCGAGGACAAATTCTTCAAGGCGATCAAGCTACTGAACCTTGGTATACAGATGTAGAGAGTAAACCATAACATGTGGGCATAATTGTAGAGCTATAACGTTGGAGAATTCGATATGCAATAATAATTTTTAACTTTGAAGGAAAAGTTAGGGTGAAATGAGCTTAATCTTCGCAATAGCTAATCAATTCTGATGTAGTGATACGCTGAATTTAGTAGCTCTAAAAGTAAGGTCATCTCTCTCGATTAACTGCTCGATACTTGCTTTAAGAATAGCTACGACACGAGAGCAAGATCGAGCATAATTTGTTGTACAATTTTACACTGAATCCAGCGCTGCAATTATGCCCACGCATTGCGGTACACTCTGTACACGCGCTCGCATTCCTCGTTTCTATTTTCGTAAAACGAGAAACAGAAAAAAGGAACGCGCACGCCAAGCCGATACATCGTCGTCCTTCCACGATCAATGTCTCCCGCCTCGTTGACACTTTTTCGATCCTCGAACAGCGAGCGGGGAATTTCATTGGCGCGGCGCGCTGCCCCGATAATTGATCATTCGTTATTTTATATCTGTTATCCGCCCGATCAGGTATACCGACGTTAATGTACGGACTGGCAGCAACTTTATTGATCAGACACCGGGAGATCGTGAAAACAGCCAAAGGGGACGTGACGATCTACTTCTTGCTGCCCGAGGACAAGGGCTCCGTGTACTGATACACCTAGACGGTATCGACGGTAATTTATACCTTCGCCTCGACTCTGCCTTTTAACGTGGAGGAGACGGAACAAAGAAGCTGTAGCGTTTAATGTGTCTATCCGTGCGAGAGTAATGTACGTTTACAGGTACACGAAATAGAACGTTCAGAAATTATAATCAACGAAGTCATTCTTTGATCCATCCATTACGACGTTTTAAAAATCGATTCGCATCGTGTTTAACACATCACGCGATCCTAATGACATTTAAGCTAGTTAGCGAACGCCACGTCTAATTTCTATCATTAGCAAAGTCGAAGGAGGAGACGTATCTCGCTGTAAGATCAATTAACACGCCTTAATTGATATTCAACAAGCACAGAATTATAATTTATTCATCAAATATGTTAATGCATCGAATTATAAAGTATAATGTCGATCGTTAATAGCGAAGTGAATGAAATGTTGATCTGTAATAATTGCTGCTTGTACACGTGGTTGTATAGAAATGTAGCGCACGGTTACAACCTCTTGCGACATTAATGTAAATCGTATTAATCGTCCCTCGAGGTTTTCACGTCGACGGAGGTGCGAACGTACAAATTTATCGTTTACGAAACTTTCTAATTGGTTATTCGTGTCCTCGACGATGATGCATACACAGCAATAAGGATTGCATCCCTTATTTAATATAAAATCCCTTATTTTTCCTGGTCAACGTTCAATTCGAACATTTACCACTGCTAGGCGTTCTATTTTAACTAACGATTACGAACGGAGATTAGAGATATCTATGTAAATGTACAGTTACGTCTTAGTCGTCGATTAGATTAACGTTTCAAGGCGTAGAAAGGCTAACGGGTTTGTTATCGTTAAAAATGTTCCGAAGATTGTCCACAGACGGTCCCCTGTTCTTGGTCCCAGCGAGAAATAATGGCCATAAGCGAGGCCTATCGCGTCATAAACCACAGAGACAGTGGAATATGAAAAATAAAAGTAAACGAAAATAATAATACTGTACAGAACTGCGTAGATCGCTCGCGGACAATTTCCTCGCTACCATAGAACCGCTGCGCGATGTCTAAGGCTATGTTACGACTACTGAAACATGACTCACGATCTGAGGAGGGAAGAAACTCGTAGGAGTAGATACTCTTACCCATGGATGATTCCTTTTATGCGGTACGAGGTCAAAATTCTCGAGTACACCAGTGCGCACTATCTGTATGCTAACCACTCGACAAGTATTTCTTACGATCGATAAAACCAAAAAGAGAGAATGCTCGAAACTCGACGGTCGAGCTACGGTTAAGTCAATTCGTGCGCCGTTTTCCAGTAGCTGAAGTGCTAAGCAGTGACGCGCGTCGATTAGTTATCTTCGTGGATACTTCAGCTTCGAATATTTGATACATCGATGTATCACTCGCGCAGACATACTCTTTGACGCACAATCAGCTGACAATCAGCTGTCAGAAGGTAACGGTGTCCCAGCAAACGCGGAATAATCGCGCGACGCGATTGCTATCCGGTAATAAGTATCGACAAATAATACCTGCGCGTCTAATGATCGTGTACAGTAATTGATTTCGAGACAGCGAGGCAGAGAGCTCGTGATTTACGCACGATTCGAGGTTAAAACCCGCGACGACCACGTTCTAGCCCTTACGGTGACTAATGCACCTTTTTTGACATCGCGCAATGCGAGATACAATGGGTGACAATGGCAGCACGCCTCGAGCATGACAACCAACGGTTGGTAGCATTAATAATTCATTCGATAAATAATAAATCTCTCGATTCTTGGGCGACCGTTTAACGACACGCGCGATCGACACTCGCACGTCTAATGTCACTTGGCGAACGGCGATATGGCGAACGGTTCTGCTATCTAACTTTCGAATCTGGTATTTATTAATAGCTAATGATGTCTGAGAAAAATAGAAAACGTTTTGTGCGCTGGAAATTTTTCAGTGCTGATGTTTAATAGCGTATTATGTTCTTCGAGGGGTATTAGGTTTAACGGAGGTACCATTTTGCTCGCTAAATCTCTTCGCATGTGCGATACGTACGATTTAGTATAATAGATGGTTCATATTATCATTGTTCGTGTTAGTACGACTCATATTTGCCATTTCAAGCTTTTCTTAACCGTGATTTACCTCGAAGAATTTTACTATAATTGCTTATCACTGTTTCTATTTATCAACACCAATCAACTTTCCTTAGATTTCAGATTAAAAGATACATCTGCAATCCTCTCCATCGTGAAAAAATTCGAATCGCAAAGGATACAATTTTCACAGCTTGGTGCTATAGAAAATTTCTAATGATTTCTCCTGAGGCTACGAAGAGACATAACTCCACGAAGAAGATGCTGTTAACACTTTTCACGATTATCTTGGCGTTGATCCCATGATTCGCACAAGTCTGTCTACGTGTGTGATAGCCATCAATCGTCCAGCAATAAGCGTAGACTCCCCGATAAGATGTAAATCAAAGCTTTAATTAACAGGTGACTTTCACTCGACCGGTGTCAATTCATTGGGACGCTGAATGACTTTCACCAACCTGCGCCTCAAGAACTTTCCATGCGCGACATTAGTGACCTTCGACCTTCTGATATCGCTGCGTAACACGTCACATCGAATATATAATTATCGCGAGACGATGATATCTAACAGTATGAAAAATTACCTAAACAACCAGAGAACTCGAATTCACGAGGAAACGTAAAGGTACTCGCATAAAACGTGATAGGAATGGCGTACAAAACAGCGGAGAGGAAACAGACCCCTTCGAACGATGGAAAGAATTTTAACAGGAGCAACGCTTTAACATACTCGAAGAAATATCGTGCAAACATTCCTCGAACTGAACCAGATGCATCAATCTCGCTTCTTGTATTCATCACCGGGCACTTTTCAGAAAGCGCTCCGCCATTACCCAACCAGTCAGTCCGGGTTGAACCACTTATCCTTCTGGATCAAAATAATCGTCGAAGACACGCTGGAGATTACGCGAATATCCTTTACGAATAATGTTCGTTTGAAATAACGAGATTCCAACGGTTCTTAACTACCACGATAGAAACTTCGAGGTTTATTCGACCCAGACTGAGCTGCACCCTCAGGACGATTGTCCATGCCACGAAAAATCGACGACGCTGCGCGATGATGAAGAAGCGAACGAAGAGGACTGGTGGCGTGCAGAAATTTTACGAGGTTCGTTACAAATATCGCGACCAGTTGATTACATTTAATTTACATACCGCGGATACGCAATTAACTGTACACGTTAATGACATCGTATCTACGGTTCGCGTACAGAACACGAAGAGAGGCACGAGGAGATTTTCGAGTTGACACGTTGTTAGCAATCCCACGCAATCAATCACGCAACTAGAGGCAGGGCATTGAATTATCTGGCTAGCAATGGGTTCGACACGTGCTCGAAAATTCAAGTTAATCTCGACGTAGGAGTCTCACTTCGTACATCGCAGTTCATCAGCACTTCGAATGCAGTTAAACATATATAAAGATTCGACAAATATAAGAAATGACCGCTTACAAAATAAAACGAAAAGATAGCAGAAGTATGCACCTCAGGTTCATCATCGTTTCCTAGACAAAACGAGATGAAACGTGACACACAACGAGAATCAATTCCACGATATTACGCAAGGATGCATTGCGCTAGCTTACGGTTTCTTGCCATTACTGCCCGTCTACTTGACGGATAGCTGAAGTCACTTCTCTCGAAAACGAGGCATCGACCATAATTTCCTCGTTCCTGATTATCATCTTATTTTAGTCCGCGGCATCGCCCATTAAGTCCCTCAGCAGTAGTAACCGAGCACACATGCTCGAGTTCATAGCTCGACGTTGCAGAGCGAATCGCATTCCGACGAACTTTTAACTTGACCATTATTGCGCTATTATACGCCACGGTTATACGTACGCATTCAGCGGAATTAAACCGTGGATTGTCATAAGGTTCGTTATCCAGTTAAAGACTCCGTGGAGCGTCTAGCTCGTAACAACGAGCGCAGAATGCTGGGCTAGGCGAGCGCTGGCGGAAATGCCGGCATCTCGAGCAACCATCCCTTCGAGCGTCGTTACGAAGGCGAGAGAATACCGTGACTTCCTTTTCTTTGCCACGATAGAGATAATAGGCGAATCGTATAATAGAATCCGCTGCGCAACGTATTCGTATGGTACTTGCCGCTCAACGATCGACCGTTCGCCAACTACGAGATTACAAAAGGCCACGTAAAACAGCAGGATATTCGTTCGCGGATAAAAATCGCGTGTTTGTTTCTTGACTGGCGAGAGAGGTTTTTTTTCAGAGGAAAATTGTTCGTGTTCTTCTTCAGGCTTAGATTTCTAGCAGGAAGCAGCATGGAAGTTTTACATCGCTGGTATATTCTATTGGAATTTTACGCACGGCTATAATTTAACTCGCATCCCTTTGCACACGCGAATCCGTACTAATTGGGATTATCATCGACAGCTTTTAATTAATATCTTAACTAAGCTTACGTACAGCGCGTCTCGCGTAACGATTAAACGAAACCAGAACATAACTCTCTCGTCGCAGCTCACGTTGTCTTAACTTTAGTAATTACGTCGCGATCGTGTTTCCGTTTAATCCGCTGGAAATGGATTACAAATAAACTCGGGACATGCCTCGATGCTTACGCCAGTTAACAACGCGCCGTATTCCAATCCTCTCTATTGAAACTTTCATCGTCTAGTTACAGTGTTAGAAACAATGAAAAACAAGAGATAACCGTGCTAGCAAATAACGCAAAACCATATCCTTTGTATCGTTGTGCTACAAAATAGATATATAAAAGTAATTAGCTACAAGTGAATCGAGAAGGGGTTAACCGAAAAAAGTCAGAAGCACAAGGAACCAAATCAACTTTAAAGATCCATTTTCGAGAAGAAGATCCAAAATCGTCAAAAGGTTAAAATCAAGGGTTCGCGTGGTCTCCACCGAACGACTGACCAATCACAGGAACCGATCGTACACCTTGTATACCCACGCGAGGTCTGTCTCCTTCCTGTACACGTGTTAAACACGACGAGGCGGTGTGGAGGACGGGGTACCAGTTCTCCACGGAGAGCACCCAGAGCCGCGTCACGCGCAATTAATTTCACACGAGATCCGCGACCGCCACATTTGCATGTCCGATTGCCCGTAACGCTGAATTAGAGATGCTATCCAGCCGGCCCTCGAACCTATTACAATATTAAATGCTTCAGCGGCTTTCAATGACCGGATCCGGCGTCCCGGGGCAAAAATTCGCGCGCTTCAGACGTTAGATCGCTCCTCTATGGCGTCGAGGACGCGCGAAGAGGGTGCAGCGTCCCTCTCGCCACGATGGCTGAGACGTTTACATATACCTAACATTTATCGCGAGATTTTTACGTTCGAATGAGATAATTACTCTTGAATTTTTGTACGCATTGGGTTTGCTAAATGTTTGTTCCACGTGCACAGAAACACGTGTAATGGTTTCAATTCAGTTCAATGGTTCCTCTCCGCTTCCGCTCTCTGTGAAACAGGAACTCTGCACCTTGGGATTCGCGGTGAAAGTAGCGATAATGAAGTAGAGCATATTTCGTGTAATTGTCGACTGTTAGGGGAAATGACGAGGTACGGCGAGGAATTTTACTTTCTCTGTAATCTGTTTTTCTCGGAACCACGATGCTGAAAACGATCGAAAATTTCCGTGCAGCTACAGATTACGACTAATTGAGGAATCTGGAAGAGACTGGTATAAAAGTCGTTAAGACTAATCGTTACCGTATTAATTGCAAACGTACTCGTCCATAAATGTATAAAACACTTTCACCCAGCGATACGAGAGAAGCAAATTATTCGAAATTTTCTCTTAAACTGACTCAAAAGTCTGGAAGCCTTCGAAACTACAAAGGTTCGAATTTTTCGCTTTACTTTTTTCATCCAATCGAGCTCTACACCGTTACGCTATAATTTTATGCCTGATAACTAATGTATTATTATGTACGAATGGTTAGGTGTAGATCGAGGAGGAATAAGTTATTGCAGCACCTTGACATTTTACAGCGAGAAGCAATCTGTAAACGAAAACCATTGCCTTTCATCGTCACATGCCGCGGAATACGAACGAGCTCGATAAATAACCGTATTTCGTTGATCTATTCACACGCAGAAATTCATTTATTACCGTAAGAGTAATTACTAACTGTCGCGCTACGCTTGGTACCGGTAACTATTATTCGAGCGACAGTGCATAATTTTAAAGGATTTATGCTCCCGTGTAATTGATCGGTAAGTCGTAATATGCAATCTCGTTTGGAGGTTTCAGACTTGTTATTAATTTCAACATTCAAAATTGTATACTTTTCCTATATTTTAATTAGGTGCGGATTTATAATAATTGGTGATGTATCGATGGGTGAAACTGAATTCTAAACATGAGCGTGCAAGGATGATATACTATAATATCAATGTTATTTGATTGAAGCCAGTATTATCTAACGAGGAAGCAGTACCATCGAAGAAGCATCTTCATATAGATCCTCAGGAATTAAATTTAGAACTTAAATTTAACCTGCTGTCCGTTGAGAATTAGAACAAGCACCAGTTACGATAGTAATGTTACTTAAAGTTTGAAGATAGTCAACGAATAGTTAATGATAACCCAGTGTCGACATCTTGTGAAATTAATTGATTACGAATTAAAATAATTGATCAGAAACCATATGCATTAAAATTCAATAGTGTGCAGAAATATTGGGACCACTAAAAATAGTAATGGATAGCAAATTGAAGATAAATTTGAAACCTTTCGAACGACAAAGGAATTCTGTATAAAACCAGCTATCTATAGACGTCAAATTTGCATGACAATACAATAGGTCCCCGAATCACAAGTATTATACGAGTCTCCGTTATGTGAGTCACGTTAGTTAAACCAGTATGAATTATTTACGCACATAGAATTTCCAAAAGATGCAAGAGTTTACCGTAAAAAGTAAAAAATAGATATTTACGATGTTTAATAAAGTATCTTTTATCCAGAGAGGCACTGTTAGCGACATTTATTAGCCATCAAAGCTATCCACAAATAAATTCCAATGGCATCTTTTTTAGATCCCCGAATATTTTTAACCAGCATTGTGTCCGACTGCTGAATCAAGGACCATAGTCTTCTAAACAAGAAGAACACAAGTATTAAGCCGTTATACCACAAACTAAACCCATAACTGTAAAAAAAACGCTATGTCGGACATTTTAAAAACCTCGAAAGGAATTCACAAATATTTTCAAACTTTTTTGGCTGGTTGAAAAAGAACGAAAAACCTTGGGACCAGCGTAAAAGAGCCAGTTTGCATGGTAAACGGGAAACACGTTCGCGAGCGGTGGTTTAACGTGTGCGACGATCACAAGCTCGACGAGGCTCGTGGCTGGAACTGCTCTAATGTCAGAGACGCGAGTCTCCGCAGAAATTCTTCCGAGTGTGTCTCCAAAGCTGCTCCTTTCGCCAAGCTCGCGCGTAACCGTGTCGCGCGCGAACGGATGCGGCGCTACCTTTTTCGCGGGACTCCTTTTTACGCGAAATTCCACGGTAACCTCGGATTTTTATTTCGAACGGCAACAACCCCCGGCGCGCGAGAATTGATGATCGCCCTGAAGACTGGCTTCCCCTCTTTTTTCGTCTCTTTCGTCGACCGTCTCCCGCCGGTGGGAATTATGCAAGCGACGGTGAAATTCTATTTTTAACCGTGGCTCGCGATACTTTGCAATTTAAAAGTATGTTAATTGCGGTATTAACGTCCGATGAGGTCGGAAAGGCACAAGTTTTATTAGCGCCCGGGGCGTACGCCGGCGTCGCTCCGGATTGAAAATAAAGAATGCAAATACCACCGTCGGGGAAAAGTAAACCGTTTTGCGACCCGTACGTTTCTGCAACAGCGTTTTAACTGGCCTCGTATAAATCAGCGCGGTCGAATCCTCTGTTTGAAGAAGTCGTTTATAGGATTACATTCGTCTTATTGACGCTAACGAAGATACACTTCGACGGTTTTTCTTCTGTTGCAATATTTCATCGCTTAAGGACCGCGCCGGCTGTGGAGGTATCGATAAGTGCGACGTGGCTTCGATTTGTCGTGTTTCATTGCGAGGAAGATCCTCTAAATTACAATGTCAGTACAATGAAAATTAATCAAGCAATGTATACACTTTCTTATCGTTGCACAGTAAAATATTTTCATAAAGTAATTGCTACAATTTAACTCAGCGTCAAAAGTTAAAGCATCTCTGCTCAGATCTGTTATCCTTTAAATATCCAAAGAAGAACACTGAGAAAAACGCGACGATATCGTTGCACCAGAGTGCGCTTCATAATCCTGTGCAAACATTAAAATTAATCATCTTAAATACCCCATCCAATAACAATACAGCCTATATGATACAGTTGATTTAATCGCCTCGCTTACAGACTGAAGTATCAGCGATAAAGTGCGACAGGCCACAGGCTTCGAAGGCGTGCATTAAAATCATGCACGTCCAAACCATCGCGTACAACGATAGATTGTTTTATAATGCCGGAAGTTAAGCGAACGGAAAATTGAATCTTCATACAGCCACGGCTCGACGAGTCTGGCCGGCTCGTCCGCTGTTTCCTCTGTTTTACAATCTACTTTCCGAGGGTACGCGTTTAAAGATCCTTAATCATCGTTCTGCTGCTCGTACGATCGGCGCGGTAACGCGGCGACGTCGGCCAGCTTCCTTTCCACCGACGTAATCGTTCCGCGGGAATTTTTCCATTAGCAATCAATGACTCGAACGAGAACGTTTCGATTTTTCATCGCCGCGCGAGCAACGTCCGTTCTACGATTTCCTGTCAGATCAGCGATGTGATTCGCGTAATTGGCACGTTGTCCGTTTCCATCCGAACGCGGCTCGCATTTTCTTCTGCGGACGAATCGGTTCCCCGCGGACGTCCACGTGTGCACGCGTTCGACGGTATCGAAAAAATTAATAATTTATGAGATCCTCGAGATTCCACGAGAGAACAGGTATGTCGTTAAACGCAGCGCACCCTCCTCGAACCGTATCCTCGCGCTGTTAAATGAAAAATTCGAATACCCGGTGGTTACAGCAGTCGATTTACAGGGGATGTGTCTGTTCTTTTGTCGAGCGTCCCGGGAGTTAATCAGTTAAACGAGAGAGACGGAACAAGAATGCGAGTTATCTTTCGGACAACTTTATCGGGAGAAAAATAGAAGCAGCATAGCCACCGCTCGTTAAGTCTTCCTGCGCTATTTTTTCCTCCACTTTAATCGAACAAGAAATACGACTCCTCTTAATAGCACCACTGACTTATATAGCAGAGATCTGTCTGGCTTCTTCATTTTACTGCAATACTCTTATTTATTAACCGCAACGAGTCTCGCAGAAGCAAGAAATTTCGCGTCCACGACACTTTGGAGTCTGAGGAGCAACTGACACGTGTACGATTAAGAGTATTTATATATCTGTACAGCAATCCCTCTTATAGATATTATGTCAAACATACTTCGTTCTAATCGAAAAAAATTCTGATTTATCAACATTATTAATAATATACTACCAATCTCCTTAAAACGTGATATTTTTAGACCATTGTCCACCGGATGGCTGCAAATTACGCAACACAAAAGCGTAAGCACACTAAACACCATTAGTTACCAGGCCACCTTCAACCCCAATCACGAAATGACTCGCGTTTCCGGCTTTATTAATCAACAAACCGCGGCTCGCCGACAATGGCGACGTGTGGACGTTCCCTCGCAGACGTTGCTCCACGTTGGGACATAAAACGACGACGATTACGGAAATCTAGCCAATGCCTGACGCCGTCCGGCTGTCTTATCATCGACGCGTCGGCGTGGAATGAATTACCACCGCGGCACCCCTCGCGAAATGATTTATCGTCCCCCGCTACTTTAAAGCCTTCCATTCAAAATTGCAAACGCGCGACGATAAAAGTGCAGCCACGCTGTAATTGCTACGTAAGCAGTGACGATGCAACAACGCGCCGCGGGCAGAAGATCGCGTCGGTTCCAGCGGCGCGAGGCCGCTTCCTCGTTCGAGGGACGACGACGCTGCCGTGCTGTCGCCTCACAATAAATCCAGGGGATCCTCTCTGTCCGTCGTTTATGCGGCTGGTACGTTCAACGCGTCTACCTCGCGGCCATGCGCCTCGAGATGTCCCCTGTCGCGTTTACTTTCGCCGGAAGATTTACTCGCGCTCGACTTTCATATTTCACCGGAAGGCATCGAATAGAATTATCACGCTCCTGGCGAACGACAGTGTCGAAGGTGTTCATCGAATGTTAAGGGATGAAAGAAGAAAGAACTTCAATTGAGGATCTTGGTTTTGAGAAAGTCGAGTAACAGCAGATCGAATTCCTACGATGAAGGAAAAAATGTGAGACAAGAGTTGCTACCTTTAAAACTTTGTGTGTACATTCTAGATTGCTATTGGGTATTTTGTCTCGTTCCAGTTAACTCGCGAAGTCTCCTTTGTGTGCTTAAAGAACTCGTTTATTTGAACGTCGTCTTGCTAATTCTCAAGTAAGCGAGAAAGAAAGCAAAAGAGGTTCAGCGTAATTGCAGCTGTGTAATCTTCCGTATAGTTCGAATATTGATCAAAAAGCTGACAGCAAAGGAACGTTTTCATCGAAGAGGCGAGCAGTATCGCCTGTCGCCTCTCGTTCTGGTCAAAGAATAAGTCATCGTCGAACCTGCTTATTGTAGCCCGCGCATAAACAACGATATCCACGGATAGCCTCGCGCCTATCGTGTAATCTCGCTGCCATCCGTCCCGTTTTGCCCCGCGCGCGCACAATGGTACACATCCGCGTGGCCCTCGAACGCAGAAATAATGGCGTTGCCAGTGCACGCGAGAAACGTAATAGTGTCCATCTCGCGGTGCGTGCATGCTCGCGCGCATGCAAATCACCAATCCGCATAATCGGCCCGCGACACCCACGTGAACCGAGCCGGAGAACCGGAAGAACGCCGCGTTGCGGAGGATCACCGCGAGGCTTCCTCCGCTTCGACGGACGCGCGCTCGAATTTACAGCTCGCTGTCGCGAAAATAATCGTCGTCGTGAATCAGCCGCTTTTCTCTCGCGGGTAATTCGCGATGGAAGAGATCGAAGTCGATCGTTACAAGAAAGTACAGGTCGATACAGGGGAAGTTGTTAAGGTGTTCAATATGGAGAGCTGTTTCCACCATTTTTCCTTATTTTTAACTAACAATATCTCCACAGTTTTCAACATCGCTGATCTCGTTTTGCAGCTATTGTTCTTTGTCAGAGTTGCCTCACGATTGTCTTTTATCCACCGCTTCTCGTGTCATCGACGTCGTTCCCGTGCAATGACGCAACGTGTCAAAACCATACCTCCGTGCGAACACGAAAATGTTCTCATAACCGAGTCCAATTGGCGACGAGGGGGACAAGGGAGGTGGCCAATTAACCCGCGATGTCAGACGAGTTTTTGAATCGAGGATGCGTTATATAAATCAGCCGCGTGAGACCGTACGGGCGGCTCCGCGACTTGATTACAAGCGGGTCCTCCTATCGAGATAATTAAAACGCGGATCATAAACACGCACAGGAAACCTGCAGCGGTTGTACGTACGTACGTCTGTAGGAAACGCGTCTGTCGAGCCTGATCAGGCGATCGAGTCGACCGATTTTCCCCCTTTGATCGCTCTTCCACTGTCCCTTGTTGCCCACACACGCGCCTCGCACCGGTTTCCTGCGAATTCGACCTGCTCCTCTTAATTAACGCTGCCTCGCTTTAATAACGTAGCAAATTTCCCCTCTGCGATGGCTAGCGCAGATTAATTGTATTAATTCCGAGTTAACGTCGAAGACGCGAAATTGAACGGTACGCGACCGCGTCCCGTCCGGCCCGACTAATTCCTGTGAAACGTGGTTTCTTGCAATTAGGACGTTCATCGATTGGGACAGGATGGCCGATGCAGACTCGCGAACACGATCGATGCTCGGTGTTCTCGATGTACGTGGTGTAAAGTGGATCGCGCTGCAGCGGTTCCTGCAATTTTGGATATCGAGCGTACTTGCTGTAGGAGTATGAGAATTTATGGAACGACGATCGATTATCATGGTACGACGTTGGAGTCGTGTTCACCTGCTTTCATTTTACTTAGAAATTGCAGCATTGAATTCTCTCTTCTTGCTTCATATTTGTCGTGAAGCGTCTTAACCTTTAGTCAGAAATTAACGCGTATTAAATCCAGAAACTAGTACATTTACCTCCATACAAGTGGCACGTATAGACTACTCTCAGAGGGAATCGCAATCTTCTTAACCGCTGCGAATACGACAAACCTACATTCTATCCAATTACAGAAATCATCGGATAATATGCAAATGAACGTTTGCAGACGCTGGAACAAGGCTGCACGAGTTAAGCTGTGGAAGCTTGAAAGGCTTCGTCCATTGCACCCTCGCGCCATGGTAAAGGTAGTTAGAGATACTTTAGATATCGCCAAACTCAACCCTTTGTTTTCTAAATAACGAGACTGTGATAAGTGCGCTAAGTGAACCTTTCTCTAAGCTATTTCTGCGTCTTAGTAACACTGCACGGTGGTGAACCAAACGGCTTGAAGAGCCCCTTCAAAGGACAAAGGAAATCGTTTATAACCCCCATTTAAAGGGGTGCGTGTATGCCTACGAACTTCTTACACTGCAACCCAAACGCCAACTCTCGTCGACTGAAGTCTAAGTCCTATACGATGCTCGAACGAATATGTCGCAGATGGCACAGATAAGACAAGAACCTCCGATTTAATTCCGCAAAGAGCAGAGTGCATTTAAACCGAGAAGCAATTCAACGACTACCCTCGTAGTTTCAATTATGGAGAGCCGTGGGACGAAAGAGAAGTGAAGAAGTTACGTGTCCCATTATTATACAATAATTTTTGCTGATAAAGCTGACTCTCGTACGAGCATCTAGATCGAAAATAAAATTCGTTCGAGCGTCATTAGTGGGTCGAATTACAACAATGGCGATGTCGTAATCGAATTCAATTCGAACGATCCTTTCTAAATTGGACTAATTAAGCATTAATGCCCGATGCGCTTTATGCATTTGCACAAAATCGTTGGTAATAGTGCCGATGTATACTGTGCTGATCCACGTAACGGAAAAATTCGTTCGATAAGCAGAAAACCGTAGAAAATTACCGAACGACGTTGCTCACGTGCTTCGAATATCACGAAGTTCTGTGAAATCATCCGGTAACGAAACAAACCGGGGTACTGCTCGCGTAATCTGCTTTCATTATTCCAGGCACTAACTACCTGCTTTTTGTCCCATTCTCTTCGAACTAAAACACAAGCATACAGTTTCACGATACATTCAATGGTAACAATGAGAACACCCTCCGACAGATACCAGAGATAACATTTTTCAGGAGAAAAGGAACTCATCGTATTAAGAAATCGACCTAAATTATTTCAACCAAACGCAATCTTCATAATCAACTCGAGGCTTCGCAGCATGCGTTAGAAATCGTAAAACGCATGTAACTATTACAAACGGCCTGGCTACTTGGCATTTATCACGGTTAACCAGGATGGAATCCGCGCTCAGCTCGCGGTGTATTGACACCATCGCAGCAGCGATAAACCCATCCGTCTGCAGGGTGAAAGATGGTCAGAGTATGCCCGAAAGCTAATCGCGTACCCCGTGTAATTCGGTTGATGAATGCGCCGATCCGTAAGAAAGATATTTCCTCGGTGCTCCGCAGGATATCCGCTGGGGCTCGTTACCAAGGGCCATCGTTAAGACCCGCGCGTTCACCACCGTGGACAGCTCGGAAAGGCCAGTTCACGGTTTACTTTTTAACGTACCATAAAGCGATCGCGTTGTACACACGGGCATGGACAATCCGCCGGCTAATTACAGGTGCCTGCTCACAGGCATTCGATCGTAAAGGCGTCGCAGTGCAACAATGTTTCTAAGGCTAGCCGATACGTCGTTGCATCTGTTATAATTGCGTGGCCTGCACCACGGGAACGAGCCCGTAGGTGTGGCGATATTCCAGGAATAGTGGCCGCGTGCAATTAACCGTGGAACGTGTACGCGCGTATGGCCGCGAGTTAAAGGGGTAGCAACCGGCGGTTCGCGGCCAAAATAAAATGAAAATCGAGGATTGCGACGTTGAGAGAGAGAGAGAGGTTCTGAAAATTATCTAGAGGAACCTGTAATCGATATTTTTCCAATAGGAATACATAACTTTGTATGAAGCTATCTACGAGAATGCGAACTGCGACTATCAAGTTCCTTCATCGTCGACTTCATATTTCCCTATGCGACCATTTCTTCTTATTTCAGATAATACTGCACACGCGATGGAAATATTGATGGATTTTCCAGATGTTAAATACAATATCGTTATACTTAATTTTTTGAATATATTTTGGGTCGTGAAATCATTGCAACAGTCTGTGAATTATGATATTAAAAGGTTAATTGAATTTTTAACTGCGGTCGCGATCTTAAAACAAATAGCTGGTAAAAAGAATTGTATTGAGAAGGTAACGAGCGGGTCATACGGTGATGAAACAAGCAAGGTGGATCGAGAGGAAGGCGAAATTAATGACAACGGACTGTCATTTGCACAATCGGTCTTAACGAGACGTTTTAATTGCTCCGATCCAGTCAAGAGCGGACCAGGGCTTATTGCGTCAGTTTTGCGTAAGGCGAAATCAATTAGCTGCAATGAGAAATCGGCGGATGCTCATTAAACGCGTAATGATTGATGGCGCGGTATTAATATGTATTTAAAGCTTAACCGTTGAATTGGATAACGAAGAGAGATCTATTCTTAGCGGTGCCAGACGAGACGATTAACTTGCGCGAAATAATCTAAATTGATTTAGAGCAAGTAACTAATTTCTTTTCTGAGTTATTTTATTACACAATAAATTACTTTCGCAAGTAATTTGAAACTATTTTTCTTAAATACACTATTACTACTCTTATTCGAGAACAAAATAATAATTCTAACCACTTATATCCACTAGCGACAACTTTATTATTAGAAAAAAAGCAACGTGTTTTCTATAATTCATTTAAGTAATAATCCACACTACTACCGTTATGGTCTGTCAAGTCTGAATCGAAACGTACACCGCGGTTTGTACCATAACTGCCACAAGACCAAAGTTACCAGCCATAGACAGAAAATGGAGATGACGAGAGTCAGGGACACCTTAAACACCGCGAAGGGAACTCATTCTCAACCTTGCTTCCTTCTTTGAAACGCCACGCAATAATTGCAACACGATACATCTATGAGACACACGATACAAGAAACTTTTTTCTTGGTCGTCCAATGACTGGACATTTAGGTGATCGTGGTTGGAAATATGAGTCCAACGGTGGGCGCTGAACACGGAACTGTCGCGAGAATAGTGACCCTTAGGAAGCCATAAGTGTGTAACCCTCTTATACGGGAAGCATTATGCAGATATTCTTACGGAAATTAATTAATGCTTGCATAGAAATTATTTCAATAAGTTCTTATTACTAAATATAAAAAAGTTTTGAGCAAATGTTAGTAGAAAAAATGTCTTTTAGAATTTTAACCCGTTTTCCATAGGCAAATCAGATCGTCGATGGTAAAATGCCACATAGAAATATAGACTCCAACATCAATTTGTTCAATTTAAATTACAACCCATTGCCCTCAAAATGCAGTGCAAAATCCATTAGCATTGCGACGCGGAAAGGTTTAATAAATTATCCAAATATTTCCTACGGATAACTGTATAATTCAAGCCTGCAGACGTTAACAACAACGAATCTAAAATCTTTTACGACGTTCCGACCATAAACTTTACTGTTTCTAAACCAGCAGAACGACAAAATCCATAAAAAACGAGCGCCACGCGTGAGAAGTTCTCGAAGGAGGAAAGGACGAGTATCTCGAGGAGGCAATTTCCTTTCGACCTTCGTAGACGTTACTCTAGCCGACTTTTTCACACAGGAATTTCGACTCTACCTCTTGCATCCCTTCCTTCGTCTTCCTTTATTTCCACGCCCCAGCTACGTCTCTAACCCCTTCCTACACCTTCACCCTGTCCTGCACCTGGCTACCTGCTTCGCGAGTCTGCAGTAGGCACGGTCAGTGATCAGAAAAAGAAAGAGAGAGAGAAAGAGGCAACGTTTAAAAGTGCCGCGCCTTTTAAAAGGATAATAAATCGGTGGCTCGCTTTGGAAAACATTCCGCATACGCATCGACTGCGTGTAGACTCGGATTCGCGATGGGTGTTTTTCGCAATCGGGACGCATAGATCGAGACACGTTACTCGTGACGGTCATACGAAATTTTTAGCTTAGACATTTTTGGCGTCCGTCGAAACACGCTGCGAATAATTTTCAAACTGTCCACTTTGGCGGTCGAACATCGATTAATCGTGACACGCGTTCTTTGGTCAATTGAATTTTTTTCATCCAGCCATTCAGTTCCCTCTGAGAAACTAGTAAATACATATGTTAAAACGTAACAACTATCTGACGTTTCGAACGAACACCGGACGAAAGAAATCACCGTTGAGACTGATAAAGCGTGGAGGTTGAAACTGATAAACCGTCCGTGCAAGTTCGTTAGTCATCGTTCAATTATAGGCAGAACTAGCGATAAATCCATAGCGCATGGAGAGACAGTGTAACAGAAGGGCACACGAAATCGTCGATAGCAAAGGAAGTACGTGTCGCCTCGTGGCTACTATGTAAATTCGCCATACCGTGCAAAACGATCGTTAAATACGATGAAGTTGATAAAACGCGAGCATTATACAGGTATGCGCGACAGAGGTTCGCGAGCATCGGGTGCGGTCATTTCTCAATGGTAAATTTATGGTCGTGATTAAGGGCACAGTAGCCACGCGTAGCGGAGGACGTTGACTATCAACGAGAATAAGGGTTAACATCGATATCCGACGAAACGCACATTTTCAATGTGTCAATTGGACACTAAAATACGGATTAGATAAGAACTATACTGTGCAAGTAGAATAAGAAGATCTTAAAGAGTCAAGTATATTGTATATGTAATTATTTTCCTAATCCAAACTTTCTAATGCCTAATATGGTGTCCAATAGAAAGTAACTCTGCCTAGTGACATCGTTTGTAACGCCATTTGAACTGTCACTAGCAAGAACGATTATTGTTAACCATTACAATACGTACCAGATCTATTCTGACAAGTTTATAGTGCATTTAACTGAGAAATGGGCGCTACAGAAAATGGCAAATTAATGGAAGGTTACATAGAATTATTCATGGTCAAAGGAAATGAAAATAACGATGGGACGTTTCTTTTCAGGAATTCTAACAAATTCTATGTCACGTCTAGCAGAATAATTGAAATTTCTTGTGCATATACATTCGGGCTAATGGCAGTGTTAACCGTGTTCTCTGAATATCGTCACACTTTTCAGTCTCAATAGGCAGAATTGGCCAGAGTTGAACACCTGCTTGGTGCATTACTTATTCACCGTTCGCTGCTTAGTATGCAGGTCTTGTACACGATAGCTCTTTTTCACAGCCTATAATTTCTCCTAATTTAGACAAATTTGGGAGCGACACGTTGACGAAGGAATATTGAACGGATCAGTCATGTTAATTAAGGGTGGCTGCGTATGAAAAAGCTCCAAACTTCGAGTCCAATTTTCTTCTACACTTCTCAAATAATTTGAAAGCAATTGTAGCTAAATAGTGTATTCTCTAATAGTTTCAAGTAAATTGAATGCATTTTTTTAATCGATTCTATGAATTAATAATAATTGGAAAATTTCGATGGTTATTCAAGTAACCGTTTGATTCTACGAGCTGCAATGGATTATAGTTGCATTTAAGTATATAATTTCCGAACATATAAAAGCACCAGCACGTGCTGTTGGAGGGATAAACACATGATACCTTTATTCAAGTAAGAGGAGCTCACCATCGAGCAGGCAATAACTTTCCGTCCTATTTGAGACCTTATGTAATTTAATTTGCACTTCACGTTCGATGTACAGCCTTCCCGCAAGGAAATTTTATATCAATAACCTTCGATAACTGCATACATGCAACAACACCAAACAAAGATATTGAATACGTGCTTCGTTTAAAAATATACACGATATTTTTAAATACGCTTCTCTTCGTTTCTTTAATATTATTCTACGAATTTTTACATTCATATACTTTTCCACTAAGGAGTATCTATACGCAGAATCTTGTACAAATATATGTACAATTAGCTTCATATTTATGAATTAATTATTCTCTATACCATAACTTGTATCCACACAGTATCGTCTTGTATGAACACAAATAACAACTCAATTTAATTGCACGTAAAAATTAATCGCGCAGTACTGTATCGTGATATACGCAGACATAGTTAAACGGAACGCTCCGGCGTATGAAAAGTTCAACAGTAAGTTCGATAAATCAAACGTCAGACAGAGATTCATTCTGATTAATTGAGTGCAGATAAACGAAATCCCACTGCATATATCACCCTTTGGTGTTTGCTCGTTATTATTACCTGCAAATACAGCTCCATACATCATTTTTCGTTCGATCGCGATGAAAACGTAGAAACAGCCCCCGAGAAAAAAAAAGCGAGAGCCACAAGCAAACGATCGCAGAAATAATTATCGTTACTGACCGTACGTTTATTTATTTCGCAGTTTTTTTCCGTTACAGACGATTCAGAACGATTAACAATTTGCGATCATCCTTAACTTCTTCATCTACCTATTCTACAATGCCTCGAATCTATTATCCAGCTGGCACAGGGACAAATTCAACGAACCAAGCAAATGGTACCTACGTGTCCTCAAGCGTGGTTGAAAATAAGAGCCGCGCGAATTCGTCTACAACAGCACAGTGCCACGAAAAAGCGGATCGTGTGTTAGAAAGTAAACCCAAGGAAACGTGCACGAGCGTGGAGAGCAGAAGGACTTTTTGCTTCTGAACGATCGTGCCCGGAGAAAACTTTGGCACTAAAGTGGATCGTGACAAGAGGACGATAGACTCGCGTGCCGTTCCGAAGGATCATCGATCTGTACAAGGTAATTTTCTGCAGCGCACGAAGGGGATCGTCCCCGGTGTATTGACTTTCAAATCATCGCTGGCGAACGAGAGATGCACGACCTCCGCCGTTCGCGATGTCCCGCAGCGATATTAGCCACCGTGAATTTATTATGGCGACCATGCTCGTTTTTGCTTATTTCGTTGTCGAACACGAGGGAGACGTGTGGAGTTAAAAAAAAAAAGAGAAGAAAAAAAGAAATGACGGAAAAACACCACCCCTCTTCGCACCTCCGCCAAGGACGTTTATACACGAGGAATATCTTGATGTACCAAACGAGAACCACGCTCGAGGAACACGATGATGAAGTGGTTCCCAACTCTCGATCGCTCAATCTAGCACAACTTTGGACCGAGGGAATCGATTCGAGGGACGTATGCTCGGTGTTTGCGCTTGCGAACAACCGCGAAAGAATTCAAACTCGCTTTCGCCTCTTTTCAGCGTGTCTTCGATAAGTTCCAAGGGCCTGTTCGCAAGCGCGAAGTTTGTACTTGTTGGTACTCACGCGAAACCGTGATGGCGGCGCACGCTTGGGACTAAAAGGGGATGAAAGTGAAATTTCAGATAAACACTTCCATAGAAATAAACACAAAACCCTAAACAAGTTAAAGAACACATTCAAAGACTTAAACGAAGAGAAACGATACCAATGCCAACTCGATTCCATATTAACCCAACGACCACATCGCTCAAGCGCGCAAATAAGCTTTCATCTAAGAAGTCATAGGCAACCGCGTCACCTCTTCCAGGGAAAAATCCTGGGGAATACCCGGGCAATAATTCACGGTTTATTCCCCGGTCGTTCGTCTCGCATTTCACTCGAAACAATCCTGGCACTATGGCTCGCTCGTATTGGCAGGCAATACGCGGCCAGCGGCCTCAGATCGGAATCAGAATTTGACGGTAAAATGGTTTCCGGGGTATCCCCTCGGACGGCACGTAACAGCAATTTGTCTTCGCAGCGGGTAGAATTAACGTTGTCCTAATCCGTTCTGCGGTTCTGGCCTTAGGTGTACCTGTTGCTTCGTGTTTCTACGTGAACCGTGGCCACCTGCGTTCGCCAGAACAGGTGGGCGCAGGGGTCAAACGTAACGTCGAAACTTGCGGCGCACGTGGTGCTCGGTTACGAGAAACTAGTCGTAAATCGAGGTGAACAGAGGTGTTTCGCCGTGGGCGCCAATATAACGGTGACGGTCAGGTCGTTTGTGGCCTCCTTTCCGCGTGACCGTAGTACCCTCTTCCTCTTTCTCGCGCCAGCGGACGGCGTCGATGCCTCTTCTTCGACTTCGGCGATTCGTGTAACTGTACATTCGTTCGTATAACCCGCTTCTTTCCGTGCGTTGAAACGCGTGTAGTCGGTTATTCGGCTTGCAACGACCGCGTACAACGCGTGACAAAAAAATTCTTGTCCCGGACGCACGCGTTCCGTTTGCGACCAGAACCAGGCAAACGGAATATGCAGTTCTACGTGAAAATCATTTCTCGAGGGACTAAAGTGTATATAAAGTTTGGAATGAATGAAAATTTGAATGAATTTGGGAAAGAAACGTCTGTGGTCTGATTGGACGTCGAGAGATTCTCAAGTAAAATCTCGAAGATGGATTCGATGCGTTGCAAAGAGATCTAGGTTCGATTTAAAAATAGTAATATATGTATTTGTGATGCTATTAACACACGCACCGGTGCAAACGAAACTAGTTCAAATCTAGGAAGCAATTATGTAATGTTACGCTACTTCTTTCTGCTAATTGTATAATTCCCGTGTCTGTTAAATTGGAACCAAAAGAAAGAAATGACGATTAATTTGGAATGAAAAGAGCGGCAAAGATGCATTCGTGTGCGCTGGAGTAATGTTCACTTTTCAAGATAAGATACTTAACACGAACGGGTATCTCGAGTCGTCATCATCCCGTCGCTAATTAAACGTTGATGAGAAGCTGAAGCAAACTCCCGCGCTAAACCACGTCGAGCGAAACGACGCCCAAACCTCCACGTAACGTTACATCCGTGACGATCTGGTTTCCAGATCATTCGTTTGCGATTTCGAATAATTAAGACTCGAGAGAAATCGCAAGTGATCCGATAAATTTCCTTGGAACCGCTGATACACCGTTCATACACGTTTACCTGGCACGGTCTGTTCATCGCGTGTCATAGAAGTCCCTCTTGGAAATCTAACTGAGAGGTGTGTAATTTACACTTCCTCGAAGCAAAGAAATCACTCCAACTGCGGCGAAATGTTACGCAGCGATGAATCACGGAGCCATCGATCGCTTTGTTAATCGACGTTGAAATTGTAATTAATTACGACGAACAGCAAAAAAAATTCAGATCCAACAGAATAAAGAAGACGTATACTTCCCAAGTGCGAAATTACATTCACAAGAGAACAGAACTTTTAAATATTCTATGGTTGCCACTGGATGTAAAAGTCGACCAAAGTACTTGCACAAAAAAATCTACAACAATTAAATATTCTACAATTTAATACAACTACGATAATTCTAAATAGATTCTTCTAAACATGTGAAATTTGGAAGGTGCAGATACACAGTCTTTTGTACCCGCTTCGTAAGCCTGTCGCAATCAAGTGGCTGCGTACAAAGGATAACACAATAATAAGTTTCACGGAACCTATGTACAACGAGGAATTTACATAAGTAGCGTTTATATCTTCCCTTACATCCTGATCCCAGACGGTTGTTAATGCGGAGTTTGTTAAGAAGCAGGAAGCACGCGCCTATCTCGGTGGTGCATCTGAGGTTTAGCGATCGCTGTGTCGCACGTTTTCGAACACGCGAAAACAGCACGTCCCGTACGTGAGAAAACCCCGTGTTCCTACCAGAGTTAATTCAATCCCTATGAGAATTCGCTCTTTTGTTACGGCTACACATACGTGCCACCGTGGCAGGAATTTCGCCAGCCACGGATCTTTATCTACGTTCAGCAGATGGGACCGCGCATTCATCGCGCGACGTATCCGCGATCGAAATTCCTCGTTCGACTCTAATTCAAACGTCGCGCCGTTTATCATCGATCGCGCTGATTTAAATGGGAATTAAAAGCGAAGCGGGAATTAAAAGCGAAGCGAACTACCGCGAAATTTCGCGCGCGTTACCATAAATTATCGTATCCCTTGCGAACGTGAAATTGAATTCGATTTGGACGAACAATAAATCGATGCGATCGAAGACAGAGCGAATAGCGTTAATTACCGTTCGATCGAAGCGATTAAACAAATTCTAATTTACAATGTTCACTTTACTCTCGATTTTGTTCAATCAACTGTGCTTGTTTCGTTTTCGATGGAGTAATTTCGTTTTAAGGGGTCGTTTATTTCTTAATGGCAGTTTTTTTTACGACGGACAGGACCATTTTGTGGAGGTAGATATAGCTGTATTCAAATGTCTCCAACTTTCACGTTACCTAATTACGAGACAGGTGTACGCGACCCGTGACATTTGTTAATTCGACCAACGCGGTGCTGATCAGGACGAACTTACGTTCACCAATCGTATTTATATTCATCAGTGATAACGGTCTTGCGTAATAATTGACCAGAAGAAATATAAAAACACACCGGTGAAACTAGTACACGCGACTTTCGCTTTCCCCTGTAGACTACTTTTTCTCGAATTTCATGCAACACTTTGGACCACACACACACTCGCATAATCGTTATAATACTAAAGATATTAACGATTTTCAACATACTTTCAACTGTTCCAAGTATTGTATCCGTAGATACGATACTAAATTTTTTTAACAAGGATATTACATATACATAACGCTAATTTGCTGCAATAATGACACAACTCCAAACCTGATATTCTTGAGTTACTCATATAAGGAGAACGATTCTAGATAATTCGCGACACGTAATGGCGATATTACGATACCTTCGTTCCAGTTTCATGTTTTATTACACCAACTTACTGACGTGTCATTTTCGTGCAATAACACAAGATTGTACAAAATACCAATTGATAATATAAAAAGCTGAATTCGCTGCAAATTCTTATTTTCACTCAAACATTCATCAATCAAATGATAATGCTCTAACGTAAATTCATACGTTTATTCACACCCTGCATACAATCAAAATTAAAGAAACGAATACTCAACACCAAAAATTCCGGTGAACCCTCCACTTTTCAAAACGATGAATGTATAGAAAATACGTGGGATGGAAACTTCAGCGTCACACGGTATACAGGATAGAACGCTAATAAAACTTTGCTTATTATTGTCACCCAGTATATGTCGCGCAGAGGAAGTTAGTAACAAGAAGAACCGGTCGACTAGTACAGTAACCATTTCGTATCTGTCATTTTTCCCAGGCCAGTACCTGCTTCTCGCCTCTGTTCCCTTTATCCTCTTTTCCACCTACCTTTCACCAGTTTCCTCGGCGAAGGAGCAGGAATTTTTTTAAGGAACAACAATAAAACGATCCGCTGCCAGTCGATTTCGAGGCTACGCCTAGTTCTCAATCCTTAGCCCAACTACTGACGGACATAGAAGAATTCATCGTGCTATTATCAAATGTATCCACAATCTCTATTATTGTATAAATAAATTACATTCACAGAAGACGTTCGATCATTTCTACATAATTTTAAAACCATCTAACACTTAGAGATTTAACGGCACTTCGACATTTAATTTAACAAGACACTAAAAGACCAGTTGAATAAACTCCTGCTACTGTTATACTTCGTATTCTCCTCTCTGTATAATTCTAATCAGTAGACTGGCTATTTCTGAATTAATTCGAACAATAGAGAAAAGCGACTCGCATCCCTCTTGTCGTCTTACGAGAAGTCGTCTAGCCCGCGCGAAGGGTATCCTCCTTTAACCAAGAGGAATCACAAGCAAGATACACGTAAGGCCACTTAGAAGTCGGCTACGAAAGAGTTCTGAAACGTACGGCAAAGTGGATAGGCGGGTTTTCTATCGGAGGCTGTCGATCCGAGAAAAACTTGTCGCGATCAACGTTAACCTTTTGCACTTTTGCCCCTCCGTCCGGTTACCATCCAGCCGCCCCAACGCGTTACCCTTGGCGGTGCCGTTCCCGTTCCGCCTCCTTTCCCCCGGCTCGCAGGATGACGAGATGCCTCGCAATCTTCTTCCCATTGTTTTTACGTTAGAGAAAGAGACTTCTTGCGAGCGACACGGAACGTAACACACATCCCAAGGCTCATAACTGTGCCAGGTAACGGTAACGAAAGTAAATCACGGGGAGGGCCATTACCCAATCGCGCGCGGGTATACGGGCTCTGTCACAGCTGGCCGTTCGTATGAGGACCGCATTGACAGTAAGTTAAATGGGAATTATTATCGTCTCGCTCCTCGTCGCTTCCGGCAACCAAGAGAAATGGCGGACAATCGCGCGGATGGTTAAGCCAGAGCAGGTACATAACCACTGGTGCAACAAGATAAATCGCAAAAACGTCGATTGAGATGCAATCGGGCGAAATGACTCACGGGAAACTATCGCGCGTACTTTCTAATTGATTACACCGCGGAAGAGAGTGCTTTTTTCCTCTATTTTTTTTTTTAAATTGGTCCACGTTCCTCGTGTTTGTAAAACGTTCCTGGATTTTCAGCGGTTGCGTAAACGACAGACAGAGAGCACCGTCGCGATAGGCGATGCATTAATGACACACTTTCCAAGTGCCCTGCACGCAAATGCCTACGCGGAGAACGTTGCTTGACCCGCGGGTAAATACTAGATCGGAGCCTCCACTTAAATACCTTTCAACAAAGGCTACCCCTCCACCCTCTCGCCAGATTCTCGGAGATAAGAGATTTCCGATACTTCAGAAATTACTCTGGGAATTGAATGGATCTCGAGTCTCGAGAGAATCCACGGTACCACTTAACCGGGGCGGGGGAAAAGAGAGAACCGGAACCGAACGCGGATCAAAAGGGGAAGAATAGGAGTCCCTTGCGCGGAGTAGAATAGCGACAAACTCGACTCTGTTTCGTGGAACTGTTCGTGATTCAACGACAACGCAAGAATAGAATGATACAGGGAATATAGAATAACCAACTAACGATACGGTGGAATCTCGATTAACGAAGAACTAATTTATTCGATTATTCGAATGGAATGTATCGCGTTCGACTTGGTTTTCTGTCGCGATAACGATTGTCGCTTGGAATAGAAAAACGATTGTACAGTCGTGCCTAATTACACGGTGCACACGGTGACAATATTGAACAGGGACACTTTATGCGAGTCATGCTGGGCGTTTTATGAGTGGAATCGAACGTCCACGGGGTACGTGCACAGAATCCTTTCGCGTTGCATAATTATTGCGATGCAATTAGAGTACACACCGTGTGTTGGCGGAGACAGGAAAAGGAAACGTCGGCGAAGGAAAGATACGGAGACCTAAGGGTATCATTTGCATTTTCTTCGAGAGCCAGGCTCCGCAACGATCTGCACGCATGACTAACCGAACTCGAACGGGCACGCGCATACGAGAACGGATAACTTTATGATGTCGGTTGTGAATGTAACGATACTTCGTTTCCAATCTTCTTAAACTGCGATCGTCGTAAGAAAGATTAGTAACTTGATAAAGTGAATGCGAAAGAACGAAACAGGGTTACTGCTTCGCGGCTGAGAGGCTAAGGTAGATCTGTTTCTTTAAAATTTAGTTACGTGCGTCGTCTCGCCGCTCTTTCTTTACTTCGCGAGATGATTTATACATGTAATCGAGTTTCGCAGGAAGATCGACCGACTCGAGTCCCTAATGACGATGAAAAAGAAAATTCTCCACTTTGTTCTACGGTTACAAGAAACTCCAACCCTTTCAGTCGACTGTATTCTGAAGAAACTTCAGCGAACTACTTCTTTTCTCAAACATTCGAAAGTCGAACCTTAAACGATCGATTCCACATCGGTAGTTACCATTTCTTGCATACACACGGAGCAACAATCTATTAGCAAACGCGAAGCAGCTAGAAAACGTCAATCAAAGCGCCAACGTGCTCGCAACTCTGTTATTAGCAGGAACGCGACTCGACGATTGTTGCTGCTGGCTGAGATATCTTTATCCGTCAAGCGATAAGAATGTTGTTCGCGTGCAAGTACAAGAATCTGACGTACGCGCGGTTACTTCTTCGTGCATCGATCGCCAACGTATAAACGGACCGCTTTCACCCGCCTAAGTCGCTGTTATTTCACAGTTAACGAGATAAAGCGCGCTATGGTCTTCTATAAAAACCGTAATTAAAAGCCACTGTTTGCTGTTCGATCCAGCCAAAGTTGGATCGAGCCTTGAACGATAAGGGACACGCGACGACGCGAAGCGAACTTTAAAACCGCGACACGCGACGAATATGTATTCGCGACCAGTATTATTCCCGTGGCTCCTTTTTCTTTCTTACCGTCTTGTTTTGGGACGCGATACAATAGAATTGTATACAAGACGGGGCTACTGAATCGTTCTTCAATTCAATTGGCTCATTAAAACGGCCGATTATATTGAAATACCTGCATATACGGTTATGCGAAATGAAATCGTAACCAAACGGCTCTCTGCGCCGTGTAATTTGTATTTAAAATTAGGCAAATAATATGCACGGTATGAATACAATGTATAATAGACGTACGATCGGTTAAAGAAGCTTTTACACGTACAGTTTGGATATTTCAAATATTAGAAACAAAAGAGTAGATGTGAATTACCGTGCTTATTCAATGTATAGCTCGATGATTATCATTTCTACCAACGCATGAACACAAACAATACGAACAAATACAATACTGTATTTGAAATTAAAGTATAATGTGTCATGAAAACCGACTTTACGAAAAGTGTGCGCTATGCACACTACTGGTGCGCCTTACATCGATTTAAATGGCGCAAATTCAGATTCATAATGGTACATTTGTCAGAAATGCGAATATATTTATTTCAATCGCAGGGAACGGATATTTCATATGTACGTATCAATTGTGCGTATCATTAATCGTCGATGAACAATATCAGATGCTTCCACGCAGTATTTTCATCGGGCACAGTTTAAAATAGACGCATTCTCTTACTTACCATGACTGTCGTGCGCTCGTATGTTACTCGTGCGTGTGTTCTGCGCGCCGGTGTTTCACCTAATGCTACTATCTACTGTTGTCCATTCCAAGCATGTCTACAAGGGTAGCCGGGGCAACAACAATCGGTACCCGACGAATTCGCTGCAATCCGAAATCACGGAGCCTCGGGCACAAATCACCATATGTAAACACACACTCGCGTCTTTTGCGACACGCGTGGGCTCGCGCGTGTGTCGGTGCGCGCACTCTCATGTACCGCTGTCGGGTGTTCGCACGTGAAAAACGCAGCCGTACCTTTTCTTCTCTTTCCCCACCCGACAATCGTGGAAAACGCGATACCGGTGTTCACCAGAGACGACTCGCACGGTGAACCGCTTCGACGAGCACTGATCGGTATTAATCGTAGGCGATGCTGGCCCCGCCGCGTTTCATGTTTCCGTTTTCAATTTCTCGGTTCGCTCCTTTTTCTCTTTTCGCGCCTAATCTGACCGCGAAACTGTGCAGAGCCGCGTACAATACGAACAGGAGAAGTCACGGATTTTCAACCTGGCGGACACCGACTGAGCTCTCGACCGGCAGGTAGGTGAGCCATCGCCCCCCCTCCCCTACCCCTCCCTCCACCATACTCACCACCACGGCCGCTCACCATTCTCCATTCTCTTCGCTTTTCCTTCGGTTGGCTTCGTCTCGTTCTTTCGTTTTCGTGCTCTTCGACTCTGTAGTCTCACGGTTTCATAAAGGCAAGCTTACTATCGTATCTCTGTAATGTACAAAGTGAAAATTATTAATGCTTTTCACACGCTAATCCGTGTCTTATTCACGAATACATTTGAAAAAAATTTTGATATATTTTTCTTTGCATCTTACTTTACCCTATAACATTAATTTGTATTACACAATTGACCACGCTAGTATTAATTTTGATAATGAAAATTATTTTTGATAATGAAAAAGATGAAGATATAGATGTTCAGAATATATACAATAATAATCAGTAATTGGTATACAGAAAGATCTGGTTCTAGTGAGTAAGGATTAATAAATGCTATATATATTTGTAAGATAGGTAAATCGATGATATGTAAAGTAATTGTAAATCAGGATTAAATATAATTTTATTTACATTACATTAAAGAGTTAATGCGTAGAAATAACTGCTGGATTATCCTCTGGTTCATTTGTTTCTTCTTGAACTTCTGGTACTGGCAGATATTGTTTAAAATCAATTTTAAATGATTCATTTGAAATTTTACTCTGTATACAAACTCTAGAAATGTTTAAATTGTACATTATTATATTTTATATACTAATTTAATAGATATTTATTAATACAAACACGTATACCTTACTATAAATGGACCTTCACGTTTTGGTCTCATTGATTCTACATCATTAATTAACGAGCTTAAATTTTCTTCCAGCTGGTTTGTCTCCATTTGAAGCTAACAATCAAATAATAAATGTAAAAATATATATTTCGTAATGTTCTAGAACAATATGAATTAGAAATTTACCAAGCCAAAAGTTGTATCGATATAACCATATTCTTTAAAAGTTGCATGGGGTATTGCAGTATATTCAATTCCAGCCTTGAATTTTGTAACAAGTTTAGCCATATCAACACCCATATTACCTGAAATATTTAGGCTGCAATACATATTTAACGAGTAATATGTACTTAACGAGTATACTTGTGTTTACCTGTTCTTACGTTAGGAAATTTCCTTTTTAATAAACCTCTAATTAATAGTAAATCAGTTAACATATCTGCATGAGATATAACATAGTCAAATTCTTTGAAACTAAAATCTCCATTCTGTAATAATTAAATTAATAGATATAATATACTGCTTAAAAGATGACATAATCCTCTATTAATGTTCCATTCCTTTATTTATGTTTATAAAAAGATTAATTTTCACAATTATATCAACAATCTAATAACTTACTTGTATTTGTTTTACTAACTCAGTGCCACCAACAAAGTCAGCTCCAGCATCTCTAGCTTTCTCTTGTTGCGCCAGATTCTTGCAAAATACTAATGTTTTATTTAGATCTTCGCCAGATTTAAATATATGCGGTGTACTGACTACTTTTGAAAATTTATCCATAAACTTAGTCTTCTTTTCACGCTATTATAAATATTATATGAAACATTTTTATTCTACACGATTACTTTATGACATTTACAAAATTGTTATATCAATACTAGTTATGGTTCCTTACTTGCATATTTAAATCTATAAATACATTAAGAGGTGCATTAGGTGTATTCATCATTGTTGGATGATGCAATTCACGATGACATTCTATTGCTTCCTTTACAGAGTAGACTGGTTCCTGATGATATTGTATTGCCCATACATCATCGGTTGCTTTCGGTTTGCGACTATCATCGATGGTAATAAGTGGACAAACTTCTTTTTTCACTTTACTGTTAAATCGTAAAGAAGGTTAGTAATTGTATAGAGTAATACATTACTGTGTTATGGTACAATTTAAATTTCTTCTCTCCAATTTGAATGCTATCTATTGTTTGCTTTGTATCGGCTAACTTTAAACTAGGTATTTATATAAAATAATAATATATAAGTGTGTTACTTCCAGATGTGAAATTAATACCAAGATATACTCACTCTTTAGACTTCTTAAACGGGACAAACCCAACTTTTTCGACGACTACCTTACGCTTCCTAAGTTTAGCCTTCCTCTCTCTTGTACCTTTTCTAGCCGCGTAGTCTCGAGTTTGTATAAATATGGAGGGGCAAATGTTATACCCAGCATTATGATTATACGTAGAGCGAACAATTTTTGGCAGCCAATCTACAATAATATCATTATTAAAAAACTTCCTTATAGGTTATTAACGCAACTCTACATATATACACAAATTTGTAACACCCTTTGTAAAATATTTATCGTTACATATTTATCAGTACGATCCTAATTATCTACAACAGAAAATTCATTTCTAATCAAAGTAAATAAAAATTGAAATTTACTTGTTAACAGTGTCATTGTTTTGCATGAACAGGTTTCACATGGATATAGGTTAAGAAAATTAGTTACCACACGACTCGTTCTAGGGACATTAAACGTTTGGTCATCAGGCGCGAGAAATTTTAATGTAAATAAATGTATTTCGTTAATAGTAACAAATTCACGTTAATATTACACATCTTGTACGATTATCGTGTAAATTTCTATCGTATTATAATTATACTTTTTCACGTGATATTAAACGATATTGTGATTAGAATTCACAGAGCATATTAAATGTGTCTAGGAAAATGAAAGAATACGATTTGCAATATTAAAATATGGTAAAATAGTAAACCAGAAATAGCTGACCTTAAAACCCGCGCTCGTGAAACAGCACTGTTCGCACAACATGGCAGGCGGAAGTAAACGTCATCAGTGCCAACTGCCAGCCAGCTAGGCTCGTTGAGGCTGTGCTTTCTGTAAGAAGAAAAGCACTTTTTCTCTGTCTCCTGCGATACTCCCGTATATTTTTCCGCGTAGGGTACGTTAAACCAGCGTCAGAGAAACAAAATATTACGCACGATTGTACCATGCGAACGTTTCTCTGACCCGTCTCTAATTTTGCGTTCTGGTGGCGGTGAACTAAACATTACAAAAAAAAAACTGTGATTATAGTAGGTGAGATCTGGTAAGTCCGTCGCATTTCAATCGTAATCGTCCGCCGATTCTATGCTAAATTTTCCGTTCTTGCCTGCGGCACGATAAATGGTACTAATCTAATGTTTATTTTGGCGTTCGAGATCCTCAACACGAGAACTGTACCTTGAACCGTGTATTTAATCCCTTGTTACGATTTAAATATACATTAAGCTGTATCAAGGGTGCACACAATGGATTTAAAATAGTGGCGTTTAAAATCGTGCATTATAAATACGGATGATAATCTTGTTAACTTATCATTGTTGCAGAGTCATTCAGTAGTTAGTTCATAGTGGACGTGACACTCATACAAATCTACAAATATGTTCATTTGGGACTGGTTTGCAGGAGTTTTGAATTATCTTGGTGGGTATAACGTATCGGCGAAATATATATTATTTTTCCATTTGCTGCGTACTTTTTATGAATGTAAAGCGTGCGTTAGGAATACAAATGTGAATTGTCTTCGGTATATTTTTGTTACATAGTTCCTTTGTTCTTACAAGTTACATGATGTATTAATCATAATTTGATTACTTGTTTGTACATTGCGCGGATGTGATTTTTGTTTTTAATTTCCAGGTCTTTGGAAAAAGAGTGGCAAACTCTTATTTCTTGGTTTAGATAATGCGGGCAAAACCACATTACTCCACATGCTTAAAGATGACCGATTAGCTCAACATGTGCCTACATTACATCCAAGTAATTTCAAATAATTTTTATTGTACATTTTCTAAAGATAATGTTCGTATGTAACAATATTTTCATGTTCGTTTATATAATTTGCATTTCATGACTTAGTAGTTTGCTGGAAAAATTATTTTCCAATATTCTTCCTTAGGTATAATTTATTAATGGTGTTATCAATGTCTCAATATATTATTTAATTATAATATTCAAATTAATAAACAACTAAATTTTGTCCTGGTTAGAACTGTAATATTTTACATATTAGATATTATAGAGGGGCAAGTTACAGAGACATAATTTAAAGTGAATGGATCAATACTTTTTAAATACATATTATTATAATAATGCATATGCTTTTATGCTTTAGCATCAGAAGAACTTTCCATTGGGAATATGAGGTTCACAACATTCGATCTTGGAGGGCATCCTCAAGGTACAGTTCATTTATTTATTACAGTGTTGGTTATTTATTAATCCCTTTGATTTTATCAAATTCTTTGGAAACTGTTCCTTATACAATAAAGTAACATGATGTAATATAAGATTTCTGGTATAAGTAGGTAAGAAGGTACAAGTTAAGTTTTAACCACCTAAATGTGATCAACAAATCATCCTATATGATATTAGAAGTATTAAAATATGTGGCATAATTACAGCACGAAGAGTTTGGAAAGACTATTTTCCTGCAGTGGACGCAATAGTGTTTCTTGTCGACGCAAGCGACAGATCACGATTATTGGAATCGAAAGCTGAGTTTGATGCACTTTTAACCGATGAACAACTTAGTGCATGCCCAGTTTTAGTGCTAGGTAATAAAATCGATAAACCAGGTGCAGCTTCAGAGGATGAGTTAAGAAATTACTTTAACCTTTATGGTCAAACAACAGGAAAGGTATGTAATACGAAATTATTAGTTTAGATTATAATATATGAAATGTTCGATTGAACTTAAGATACATTTGCAACTAAACTGTTAAAACTAGAATGTCACTTTTCATGTATCTTATCAGTGTGATATGTATTTTACTGATTATTATTCTTTCATGATTATCATTCATTTGATAAATGATAGTTTAAAGAGAGAGAAAACAGAAACTAATAAAAAATATTTTTAGACAAAATTTTAATTTCCAATATATTATATTATATTATTAATTGGAAACAAAAGTGGTGTAATTATTTCAATCACTTAAAATGCATATTTCATATGCTACAAGTTAATAATTCTTTTTAAAATATAACTGCAACATATAAATTTTAGGGAAAAATTTCTCGCAGTGAAATACCAGGTCGTCCATTGGAATTATTTATGTGCTCAGTACTGAAAAGACAAGGGTATGGTGAAGGCTTCCGCTGGCTTGCTCAGTACATTGACTGAATGCGTAAACCAGTTCAAATACTCAGATTCTTGGCGGTTTATTAATATTTCCCTTTCCTCTGATTCATATCGAATGTCAGGACAGAGGTGTATTATCCTTTATGTGAACTGTGTGGTAGGAAAGGATTACAAAACATAAACTGCAATAACAGGTTCAGAAAAATGGGAAATAAGTAAAGGAAGCATCGGAAAAAAAAAACAATAATGACAAACGTGATAGGACTACTTTCTTTCATTTTAATACGTGAAACTTACATAACCTTCTATATGAATTTTTTAAAATTAATACAAGTTCTGTGAATTTTTGTCAGTTTGAAAATCATATTATAAAAATACTTGACATGCTCTCAAAGACGATATAACCGTTTTGATAAATAAAATAATAAACTATTTAAGAACTTCACACGTATTTCGTAAAGTTATTTTTTATAACACAAATGCTTCAATTACATTGAAAATATTTTATATACTTTCTGCAGGTTTAAACGAATTTTGTTATATATATTTAATTTGGCATTTCTTTTTACTTCAAAAGTAAAAATCTAAATAAAATAAAGAATTGAAAAACATGATTCTTGTCAATGCATTTTTATTTTTTATTTTTTTTTTTTAAATTATATATTTTAATGGCATGTCATTATAACTTACAAAATGGGTGAAAGGAAATACATTTTATTACAAAATTACCATTATATGTATGGTTATAGTTTGGTAGCTAGTTTTAAAAATATCAATAAATATCTTGTAAAATATCATAAATCGTCACTAATTATATAAAAATTATACATATTTGTTATATAGATCTGTTTTGTGTATACTTGGTTTTAAAAAACGTAACAAAAAATAAAAATTTTGGAAATTCAACTTCCTTATCTATCAATGTAGTAATTATATTTGTTTATATTTTGTTTATTATTTTTCATAGACAAAGCTCGTTGTTTTATATTTAACATAACTTCCACTTGCACTAGTTCCTTAACATTTGTACATAAATTCAAAGTTGTAATTCTTTTTCTGCTGGAAGTTCTGCAAATCGTTGATTCACATAATTATCTGATACTTCCTCCAAACTACCTGGATTCCATTTTGGGTTTCGATCTTTATCAATTAAAAGAGCTCTAACACCTACAATAATAAAAAGAAAAGGCTAGCACAGAATTGTTTTTGAAAACAATGAGGGTTTATGTTATAGACAATAAGAATTTTAACATTTTAACTATATCACATAATTATAGACAAATATCTATAGAGTACCTTCATAAAAATCGCTAGATTTAGACAAAGCAGCACATGCTAATCTATATTCCATTTTTAAACAATCTGCCAAATTTAATGTGCTTCCTCTTTGGATAGCACTCATGGTGACTTTCAGAGAGGTGGGAGATACTTGTGACAACATTTGTAGTGTCTTTTTAGCCCATTCTGAGTTATCTTCTCTCAGTCTTCATCAAAATATTGTATGAAATAAATATTTTGTAACAATAAATTATAATTCCCATTTGACAATCACTACAATCAATTTACCTGCCTATTATTTCTTCCATGCATGATGCAGAAAAATATTTATCAATTTTATTCATGTATGGTTCTAAAGAAAATTCTTGTTTTAATTTTCCTGGCTGATATTTATTTAAGATCTCATCAACATCAGGTTGTTCAGCCTTCAGTAACTCTTGTTTTAAATCTGGTAACTTTTCAGATGGAACAAAGTGTGTTGCAATACCAGCAAGCAAAACATCAATACCTTTGATAGTGCATAAAGTTGTTACAAAATATTTAAAGTAAAACTTATTAAATTTCAAAGGCTTTTTGTACCTTTTAATCGGTCGCCAGTTAATCCAAGATAAAGTCCTAGTTTGCCTTTCAATCTAGGTAAGAAATAACTTCCCCCGACATCAGGGAAAAATCCAATTGCTGTTTCTGGCATTGCAAACAATGTTTTCTCTGTTGCAATACGATATTTGCCATGAACAGATAATCCAACCCCACCACCCATAGTTATTCCATCTATCGTAGCCACATATGGTATTTTATATGTACCGATGTAGTAATTTAAGCTATGTTTAATATACATAAAATTTAATTATCTTACCGACAATTTCTCAATGCTTATATACTTTTTTTCACTTACGTATATTCCTTTCTAAAAAATATTTGACCCAAAACATTATTTGTTTGATCTGCCTTCAATGCAGTAGCAATGGATTTTATATCACCACCAGCACAAAACGCTTTGTCCCCTGCACCTTCTACTATTACTAATTTTTTCGACAATTCCCATTGTTTCATTGTCGGATATATCTTTTCAACCATTGATAAATTTAAGGCATTCAGTGCCTTTAATCGATTCAATGTGATCAAGCCCTTATTTCCAACCTTGTTTTAAAAAAACATTTGTTATAAATATTTATTTAATATATTATGCAAATAATATATTAAACACAAGTATGCAAATAAGCATAAACCACTGTTCTTTCATTAGGTAGGAAAAAAATAAAAAAACAGGAAGTGGTCACTGCACTAACAGGACCAGATGAAAAAGAATATCCTAATTAAAGCATGTTTTTAACAAAATATTTCATAAAATATAATATAAATAAACTTACTTCTTTAAATAAGACATCATCTTCTATATTTGCTTGTGCCACCTTCGCTGTAAATACAGTTTTATTAGGTACTGGAACTTCAATGGGTGGCTTAGAATCTGGTTGAGAATGAGGTTGAGGTTGCGATTGAGGGAGAGTGGGTTCAACAATAGGGCCTGTTAGTTTTAATGAAATACATAAATCACATTAACTAATGTACCATTAATATAATTATATAAAGAAAATTTTGTAAGAACCTGGTATTTCTACTACAGGAGCTTTCGAAGGATAGGGTATGGTTGGACATGGTGTTGTCGTTGGCATTGTTTCAGGTGGTAGTACAATTGGTTTTGGATTTGGGTTATCACATTTTAGACACAACTCCTTACCTGTACCTGAAGCTTGTGCTGATAAATACCTGAGTGTAGCAATTGAATTACCACTCGCATAATTTAATTTCAACGTACCATTCTTGAACTAAAAATAAAAAAAAAAGCAATATTAGTTGTGGATTTTTCCTATATAATTATACATAGATAATAATTACCATCTTTGTTGTTGAGTATTTTGCTCTATACTGTTTATCAGTCAATAATAAAGTACAAAATAGTTAAGTACAAAAATGAATATAAATGATGTATAAAAGTTTACAGTATAAACATATCAAGTATAGCAAGATGTTCGGTTATGTAAGCTATATCGAACATCATACAATTAACAAGTTGATATTCTTATTTTTCATTCACGTACATATTATAGAAGCGTGATAATCGTAATTTTTAAGTTATGCAAGAGACGTTGCGTAAAAGCCCTAAACGTGCGTTCATAATACATAAATAATAATGCGTAAACATTCTGTGCTTGATTTTTTTTTATGTTGAAAATAGTAAAACATTTAAATACATAAACCAATAACATAATAATTCCCAATAGGTACAGCGATGGAATGGTTGGTTTAGCGTCAGATTCAACGAAGACATCGCGCGCAAACATTTTCTACATATAGAATAAATAATGTAATACAGTATTTTTATTTCAGTAGATGTTTAGTTAATTTTTAATAGCATATATTTGAAAAATTTCTGTGTATTACGAATTAATATCATACTTTCGCGCTCCCAAGATCGTAGGCAGTGGAGCTATCTAGGAAATATCACTACCATATTTACCATCTTTACAGCAGCAGCAGCTTAACCTGTTCACTATATTGAAAGACGTTATAAATAGTAAGAAATAGTGATCGTTATGATGTTTCGATATAGTAGCTTGATTAGTAGATGTGTAAAGAATGTGCAGAATAATAGTGGACGCCCGCTAAGCTACCAAAGCATCAAACAACTTTGGTCCATATACTTTGGGAAAATGTCTAAAGGCGGTAAACCTCCTTACAATCACATTTGTCAGATTGGAGACCCTGTTTTACGAAAGATGACAGAGCCTGTAGATCTGAAGGCAATAGAAACGGAGGAATTTCAAAAGGTACGTTCCTTTTTCCTTTTATTGTCAACATTACGAAACTGCTAAATTGTTATTTAATCAAACTTACACTGTGTTATCGACAATAAAGTAGTGTATCGAAAGACTGGTGGCGCCATCTCTGTAAAAAGTGCTCAAACTGGTCGCACACAATTATCGACAGTCTTGAGAAGTTCACTTCGCTGTCGATAATGCTGAGCGACCAGTTTGAGCACTTTTTACAGAGATGGCGCCAGGGGTTCTAGAAGAGAGTAGGTAACATCTGTCTCACTCTTTCTTATAGCTTTCATATATATCTTTCTCTCTCTTACCTCTAAAGCGGGAGATAATTTATCTTGCTTTTTCTATTCAATGAAAATTAAGGAATTTCTTTATTTAATCAGCAAAATTCTGTGATTAAGATGAGAGAGAGCAGTAGAGAGAAGGAAAGAGAAGCAGAAGAGAAGTTAATAGATGTGATAGATATATAGGATAATTCACTACTCGTGATAGAAATTTTTACAGCTGATACTAGATTTCAAAAATAAGAAAAAAGTTCACATAAACTTAGGTCCAATTTGCAAAAATAGCAGAGAATTTTCCTTGTCCACGTTTAAAAACAATTACTTAAATAGGAGATCAGAGTTTCCGTAATCTACCAATTTTGCTTCTCGAGATAAGTTTACATTTTCGAGTTTCAGGGTAAAATATTATAATAGAGCTAATACAATAGAAAATTGCTCTGGAGCTAATATAGTGGAGCTAATATGATAGAAAATTGATGGCTCTTTTCAATATCGCTGGTCATTTTCTTGTAGAACTTACGGTTTGGGGGATGCAATCAATAATGTGCGCGAAACAGCTGTTTCCCTGAAGAAAACAGCAATCTCAATTTTCTCTGCCATTTTTGCAAATCAGACCTAGTTTTATATGAACTTTCTTGTCGTTTCTGAGGTGTGGTATCAGCTGTAAAAATTTGTCACACGAGTAGCGAATCACCCATCGTACACGTGTCTACACGTGCGTTCTTATTTGTCGTAGGGTCTCGATCAATTGTACAAGATGATGAGGAAATATCATACAATGGGATTAGCAGCGCCTCAAATCGGTTATCCTTGGCGAGTATTCGCCATAGAAGTAACGGAGGAGGAGTTGAAAGATATCGAATCAACTGTTCGAATAATTTGTGGGATGGAACCTCAACCATTGATATACTTTGTCAACCCAAAGTTGACGGTAATCAATTATCACGAGCTCGTATTTCAAGAAGTATGTGCGAGTATTCAGAGCTACCACGCGCAGGTACCAAGGCCCATGGAAATCGAGATCAAAGCACTCGATCGATTTGGAAAGCCATTCACATGGAGGGCGAAGAACTGGTTAGCCAGAATCGCGTTGCACGAAAATGACCATTTATACGTGAGTTTTCCTTCTCATTTACTTTCTGAATTCCTTGTCCTACAGTCATTTCAATCATCGAAACATTTTTCACATTATTTCACGATTGATGGGAAATTACGCTTTTATCGGTACAGTGAAATATAGAGCACAGTTCTTTAGGTGTAGATAAGAATTCTCTAAGGAAGAGAAAGTGGTGCAGCAGATAATCCACTGAATTAATCACCTCGTTTGTTATACAGCGGATGGATCACAATTTTTCTTCTGTTTGATATTATATCTTCTCTTCAAAGATTGTTTTCAGGTGTTACACGGTTCACCAAGTATCAACGTCGATCGATAAATGCTAGATTAAGCGATATTTATGCAATAGAAAATCGTTTACGTAAAATTGTTTATTTTTTTCAGGGGGTACTGTACACTGATCGAATGCTTCCACTTAGTTTCGAATATTCTTTCTGGGAGAATTACAACGAAAATAATGGAAGGGTTGTCATGAAATAATTGTTAGAGTGATCGTATTAACTTGTATGAATACATTAACAGTATATCTATCCATATTATTTGATTTTCTCATTTCACCACCCACCAAATTTGCTAAACTATTTAAGAAATGGTATAATCGTATCGATAATTTTTACGTATCGCTACGTTTAAAATTATGTGCGGATGATTTGAGAATAGCTAATTCATAAAATGAATTATGGAACGCGAATCATAATAACGAAATTAAATCTTAGAATCTGCCGTCTGAATCGATGTAATCGCGTAGAACGGACTTAAATCACATCAAGTATCTGTTTGCACGTCGTATATTTGACTCTTTCTCATTTTCATAGTGTTTGCGCGTATGTTGGCAGTACAATGAAATTTAGGAAGCACTTCCCTACGAACAAAAGCAATAGCTCTCTTACATTAATATTCACATATGTTTGTACGTATCGAACAGTATGTTCATCTCTTACCTTAACGATAAGTTTAGTTTTGTTTCTCTTTTTTTTTTTTTGTTTTTCTTTTTTTTATTTCACGTTACACTCAATATAGTCACGTATACATGTACACTTAACTAGTTCATTAAAAAGCGTTTGTTTTCCCCAGAGTGTTTTTGTTCCGTATTATGTTACAGCTGAAAACTTAAACGGTATTAATTAAACGTCTATAAATTTGATTACAGAATTTTGCTAGCTGCGCGATTCAAATAGAAAGGAACACATTTTCATTCATTTATTTGTTGAGCATTGTCAAAGAAGCTGTGCTGTTTATAAAATATCGTTCAGAATGAACAGTACATCCATTATTTTAATAGATAGCCAACGAATATTTCTATTAAATAGTACATATATGTAAACCCAATTTATTTAGACAAAAAATTAATTTTCGTGACACGCTTAACGTATCGTTAGTTAATAATTTACATTACGATGAAAATGTAGCCGATCGAGTAGAATATAAATAGCCAACGTATTTTTACATTTATCAATTTGTAGAACAAAAATATTAACGCTAAATTATATAGATATTTTTGATCGACATGTACATTTGTACGTCTTTCCTTTTTGTACAACGAAAATGTTTACACTTTAAGAAGTAGCGTATTTATCATACTCGTCATTTTATCGATTACAATTAGTTTCTTAATGACCGTCAAAGCAATGGTATTTAAGCGAAATTATTTCGACAAGTCTATACGTATAAGTAGCCAAATTTGATTAAGAATATAAGTTTCATTTCTTAAGGAACTACTACCTTCTGAGATAGGAAACGTTCTCGTCCAATGAAAATCAGTGCCCTTCGCTACACTTATCACTTAATGGAAACACGAAGATTAGTTGAAACAAGCATTTTGTGCCTCGCAAACAAACGTTACATGTCAAGTTACTACACCACAATTCATACCTTCGTTACAAATAGTTTCCTCCATTGCTGGATCATTTTTTTATTAGAGAAAAGAAACGTTTCACGAATGTATACGTAGATCATTGGTCCGTAATTGTTTATACAAACGTGCGTACTAAACGATGCGCTAAAATCATTTTCTGATTATTCATGTAATAACTCAAAACTCGCATTAAGTCGTAACATATCGCTCAGTTCTTTTTTCTTTTTTTCGAAAATACTTAATTGTGGAATGCATGGTCTTCTTTAAGAGCGATACAAGATTTTATAGCAAAAGAAGTTAAGCGATTTAAAAATATTATACACCATGTCTTTGCGATTTAATGTAAATGAAATTAACGAAACGAGAGTTCGAGAGAAAGTGCCAATGGCTGCGCAAGAATTCTTATCGTCGTCTTAAAGCTCGATTCAGTGGTGGGTCACATCAAGACGGAATTTATTATTCAACGTTTAGCAGATAATTAATTTTTATCTCGAGTAGAGTAAACGACGCGTCGCTTTTGTTCTGGTTGGCGAACGGATGTCTCCCACCCTTAAACCTGCTCTCGAGTCGATCGCGTCAAACGAAGCGTCCGAACAGCTGACGAACCGCTCAGGACTAGCGTTTCTTTAAATCCAGGTGTGTACTCGCTGCTGCTGAGAATTCTCTTCACCCTGTCAAGACACGTGTCCCATGGCTTGCGTGGTTTTCCACTTCATCCCCCTCTGTTGAGTCAACAGTCGGTCGTTCCCGCCCCTCGACGATTGCAGGTACAATGGTATTCGTGCTGTGCCTATTGAAATTAGAAACAGGCCTTGTTTGCATCGACACATGCATTTCTTGTGCATCGACATCTACTACAGTGTGATCTCGTTTAATGATCGTTTACTAATGAAAACAAATTCGCGACTCGTCGGTCAACGACATACGGGAATTCGAAGTTGGTGTCTCGTTCAATTTCGATGGTGTCTGGTATTAAAATTTCATGGATTAGTACGTTTTGCTACTTGAATTTACAATTGTAATTATAGCTTGAAGTCAACAGAATGACAATAAAATAATAAAGATAAAACGAACGTCTGAAACTTACAGAAAGGTGAAAGTAACGAACATAATACATAATACAAGTATACAGAAAATATAGCCAAATGTAACCAAAGCAATTTCTTTTCCACACGTATACAATATCGAAACTTTTGCTAAGTTCAGAAATGTAATCTCTGAAGCTTCTTTTACATAACTTCAAGGTCCCATATTCTGTTGAACTTGATGAATCCCGATGAGGATTAAAAATGCATCGATTCGATTTCCGTCGCTACGATTCGCGGTTCGCGTCAGCACTGGTTTCACCAAGGCTATGCAGATCTATGCAAGAATTTCGCGCGTCCGTGTGGGCGTCGTCGTGCTCGAAGCGTGACTCGCTCGTGGGCGTCGTCGAGGACGTGGTGCAGGGGGACGTACCGTTCCGTGATAGCCTGGTGTTCGTCTGAGGACTTCCGGTGCAACTGTAACGCGACGTCAGCGCCTCAGACCTGGACAACGAGGGCTCAGTGGAGATGTGCACACCTGGGCACCAGGAGAAGAACTGAGCGAATCCTCGTCTGAATCTGCAACAGATATTTCTTTTTTAGAGTCGAACAATTTTTTGTATACTCGTTTTATTGACGTGTTATGCGTTATTTTAACCCTTCGACGTGTATACGCGAAGGTACCAGTAGGTAGAAATTAAGTAACCAGTCTTAAGTAATAGCGTGTCTGACCAGACTCGCCACAGACTTCTGCGGCGGCTTTGTGCCTTTGCTTGCCAGCCTGATATCGTTGCAAATGGATGAGAAGCTTTGAATAGTCTACACTGGTGCTTCTTAGTCCCTCCCAAAGCTCCTTGCGAAGTTCCTTAAATATCAGACTCGAGAAGCCAAAGCAGCTTTCGTATTTATGATTCAAAGTTCAACACTTCACGCTAGACCAGACATCGCGTACCTTGCGAGTGGAATATTTCTTTGGCATTTAAAGAGTGTCGCGTTCGAATCGTTCGACTCTGTTCCATTCAGAATCAAACAAGATATCGCGCGGCTGTGTAGTTTGAGTAAGAGGATATAGGTTTGAAATTTCATTGGGGAATGAAAGAGCACGAGTTACGTTTTATTCCCTCTTTTGGTGCGCACGCGAGTGCGATGTCGCTGTAAGGGTGCGAGTGACGAGAGTGGCATTGGCGTATTGCGAGAAAATTGTTCGTTACGGACGGTAGTAATATTTCAGTTGTTCAGCTCGAAACGATGACGCGCGGTGAAATCCCACCGATAACAATCCCTGTGCGTGACGTGTAAGGGGATCCCGGTAAATGGCTATTTTCAAATCAATCATCCGACGCCCGTTTCATTCAGTTTGCGGGGCGAAACAATGTTCGCGTTTGTCTTCGACGGCTCGCGCGGTCCGTTCTGATGCGCTCGTTGATACGCGCGATGGAAATTTCTATTTAGAAATGTCCTGTTAAGCGAATTATTTTGTTCGACGATTAGCTGAAGAGATGGAAAATATTCGGGTAATCTCGATAATATTAGAGAAGTTATGCTTCTTTTTTCATTTGTGTTATTGCTCACTGCGATGGAAATTTTTACAATATTTAGAAATGTCCTGTTGCACGAATTATTTTATTTGACGATTAGCTGAAAAGATCGAAAATACTCGATATCGAGTAACCTCGATATTCTTAGAGAAGTGATGCTTCTTTTTTCGAATATGTCTGCGTTATTGCTCGAGTAGTTTTTTAGTCAGTTTGTTGTGATTGTTGAATTGATTACGCGATAAAATTCGAATTGACAAATCGTTACTTACGTGCTGTGCCAAAGTGACATTTTACCTGGAATTCATCCAACAGTAAATTATGGGGTTGTACATGCTGTTCGACATGGCCAGCCAGTAGATGCCTAGGAAAACTTCTTGGATGTATGGCTCGTTCGTAATCTCGGGGAAGTACGACGTTATGATGAAGTACACGTGAAATGGCAGCCAGCAGACTGCGAATATCACCACCACGACAATCATCATTTTCACAACCTGAAACGAGTGCGATGAAATTTTCAAGTATTGTCGAAGTAATTGAGCTTCTCAAGGCAAAACTCTACATATTCCGGATTTCTAGTATTTTGTAACTATATATCTATCTCTTTTGTAACTATATATGTAACCAAGTGTTAGTTAAATAAAAAATGAAAGATTGAAAGTGAACAGAATCATAAATTTCTTTGAAACTGTACAGTGTACAGCTGCTATAAAAAAATTAAATTCTCCTTAATTCTAGCATTCACGTTTCATTCTCGCGACTGTGTAGAAATACACTTTGTTGCACCCTTTACGCACCCTATATGAATCTATGTTTGCGTACGTTTCATCCCCTTTTCGAAAGCGAAACGAGTTCACCGTGTAATACAAGATTACACGTATTTTTTCGAGTTTACATTTTACATTATAATTCAACAGAGCTTTCTGGCACTCTCGAAGCACTTAGCACGGTTGCTGAGAGAATCTCAGCCGCTATTTATTGTATTTACTCGTGTAACTGGACATCCGGGGCACATTTGCATTTAACGACGTCGTCGATGCCCCTCGAGTCATTTCTGCGTTGATGCCCTCAGTACCTTGGCTTCCACCCCTGCGAGTTCTTGTTAGAAATTGTCAATTCTTTATTAGTTACGCTGTCAGATCGTTACTCGTTTGAATATATTTATATAACGTTGAACAGAACTCATTTAATTAAATTTCTCCTTAATGTAGCCACTTCTTTAGTTTTAATAATGGCGGAAGCAATTTAGATGTTCGATAAAGACGAAACGCTCGTAAAAGAATTGTTGTATCGATCTGTCCACGTTCGTAAGAGGACTCGTTCATTTTTTCGAGAGAGAGAGAGAGAGGCGGCTAATCGACGGTTCGAACATTGCGTTATTACGTACGTAGTAAGAAGAACTAGCGATTACGTATATGGGGGGAAACGAGGACTCTTTCGTCGCTTAATCGAAATCCAATAGGATCAGTCGAGCACAGTGCAAGATCCTGGAAGATTTCCTCCTGCTTCTGCACGGAATACCCTCGCTGCCTTCTCCACCCCTCGTCGCTTCCATTTAATTAAATGACCGCTTAACCAACGCTCGCTTCCTTTCTTTTTCTTTACGACGCTCGGACATTAGCTGCTTGTCACTGGGAATTTGTTTTATCATCTTACTAATTGCTAGTCGTCTACGAAAATGTAGAATGTTGCGCCACGTTTGCGAGTATCTAGTTCGCTGAAAGTGATTGGATAAATTTCGTTTCAGATCATCACGAACGGTCGAGATGCTATTCTGAATTATTTGATCTACTTGAGAGTAAGATTAGAGGGAAATTTCGTAGGATTAAAAATTAGAAATTGGTTCGAATAGCAATAAATTAATAAATGCAATTCAGATGCAACTGCGAAAGAAAAAGTCTCATCTATCCTGCGACAATTTCAGGGGTGCACGAAGTTTGAAATATGAGGTATAAAAGTCATATAAATTTTCTCGAGTGTATGTGTGAATGCACGTGTACACATAATAGTCCAAGAAACGTACAAAGGCCGCGTAACTCAAAGCCCAGCACCCTACTAAAACTTCGCAAAAGATAAATTTCCCCCTTGACGTACTCTTGAATGCTTTAAGGGCACAAAAGGAAGCAGAAAATATGTAACAAAAATTCAATAAATGCTTCTTTTGCGGAATATCGCACAAAGTCTCGACCAAACCTGGTCACCATAAAATCAGAAGAGACCCCAATCCACTCATTCCCAACGGTAACAACAATGTTTGAATATCTTCTGCTCGAAACGAAGCACTTCGATGAATTTCTACGTAGATTTTGAGACTCTGGTCCAAACGACTGCGATGCAACGTGCAACCCAATACAATTCACACGTACGAGCGTGTAATGTATTCACGTGGCATTGCACGTTGCGTTCAGCATAGCATTATACTAATTCGAGTGTGTCTTGAGTCAACGTAGCCTGGTACAAGGGCTATTAACACGAGCCCTACCCATTTCGAATCTCCTTTGAGCATCGTGTTTGCGTCACGCGAGAATTTCTTGCGAAAACGAGCCACTTATGAAGCCATGGACGCGTGGCCATTTTATGGACTTGGTCCATAAATGACGTGGAATGAAAAATGACGCGGTCCAGAGGGACGTAGGGATCACGCATTATCCTGTGTAAAAGATGCAATTTTTCTGTATCCATTATTCGCGAGGACACGAACAGTATCAGTTCCGCATCATGTGGACATCAGCCGCGATTTCGTGTCACGTTAACGACGGACGACGGCGGAGACGTTCGCCTCGAGGGAGGCAACTTCCGTCGACGCTGTTCCAGGCTATCGGATGCCACATCGAGCAGAGAGCAAACTTTCGTCAGAAGCGAGTGCTACTTCCTCGGATAACTTTTAGGCGGAAAACTTTAGCCGCATTCTAGCAAAAAGTTATGCGAAAAGAAAATGCACGCAAGAGCGCTAGCGGTGAGGCTGTAACGCCAACGAAGGGACCGGTAGCAGGCATTTAATCAAAATTAAAAGTACTTAAAGATCTTCTGGAGAACACGAGGGTTTCTAATGATGCGTCAGCCATGTTTCGTCACATATCGAGTGTTTCCCTGGTAACTTTTAGGCGGAAAATTTTAGTTGCATTCTAGCAAAAAGCTATGCGAAAAGAAAATGCACGCAAGAGCGCTGTGGTGAGGCTGTAATGCCAACGAAGGAACTGGTAGCGGGCATTTAATTAAAATTAAAGATACTTGAAGATCTTTTGGAGAACACGAGGGTTTCTCACGATGTGTCAGCCATGTTTCGTCACATATCGAGTGTTTCACTTGTTTAATATATCTAGCACTTCGTTTTGTCCTCCATTTCGCTTGGTTTCGATAGTAGAATTGTTTCAATTTTTTAAGTTGCACGATTCTTTCGATTAATGCAAAAATTGCGATCAGAGTTCGCGGAGAAGTCGACCTTCTCGTAATCTAATTTTTGCGAACGTGCACAGCCACGATCGCGAAGGATTTTTGGATTAGCTAGATGGTTTTTCTTTAAGCTTAATTCTGAAATATATTACTTTGCTCGTTTTAGTTATAATACCCAGTTGACGGGAAACAGGTTCTAAAGTAGAAACTGTGCACTGTGTATCGTTTAAACGTCCTCTATTGAACAGATCCTGCAGGAACAGGCAACTTTCAGAAATTATGCAGCGAATAAAATCAATATTTAAAAAAACAAAGGAATTTCCTTAAGATAGAGTAATTATTTATTACAAATTAAAGATATATCCCACATAATATGGTAATAATTTCTTTCATTGTATTCTTTCAAGAATATCAATTTTACTTTTCAATAAATAGGTGATTTCTATCAAAATTCTATAGAAAATGTCGATGTCTGTAAGAATTGTTTCGTGTGATTAAGCCATTTGTGGCTGTTAACGTATTAAAAATGAATCCACAGTTTACGAGAAGGAGTGGCGTGCAGGTAGACCTGCTAATTAGGAGTTATGGCGAGGTTTAACGTTTAAACTGCCAACAGATGCTATATCTCTGGATTTATACCATACAATTTCCCCGGGTTTATGGTTCAAATCCAGAGGTTAAGCCTGGATATTTGTGCGTCTCGCGCTTAGAAGTAATTGGAGCTATGGCCGTTTCTTTTTCAACCTATATTTTATAATCAATATCACCTTAAAGATTCTGTATTTTACTTTGAACGATATTAAAGAAAATTCAGTGAAAAATATATATTTTCCAAAAAAAAGAAGAACAATTCTATTATTCTTCTCGTTTAAATACAAGACACGCAAAATGTTATTCCAAATGTGATAAAATGGCTTCTGAGTGGAGAAGAAAATTATTTCTAAAATATAGAGAGAGTGAGGATACTAAAAAAAAATTCAGGTACCCTTAAGACAAATGTAAGAATAAAGTTTCACGATTACTCAGGGATGAAGAACTCTGGATGGTAGTTCTTGTTAATAGCACCAGTAATTTCAACAGGAAGTGTATGAGGAAAAGATTCCATGACAATTTAAAGACTGAAAATTATACAGAGAAGTTTCCATCGTTTGAGTTAAGTTCCCGTGTTGCTCGACTGTTGGTGTACTGTTTAAAAATCCTAGCAATTATTCGCGAAGAAAGAAGACTAGGGAGAAGAAAAAAAGAAGAAATACCTTGCAGACAGTAAAACAGTCTCGAGCTAGCTTTACGAGTTTGAACAAGACCAATATCTTCAGCTCGCAAGACGCTACAGATCACGCTTCTGGGGGAGGCACTCTGCATTTTGCGAAACTTTTAATTGCAACGCGCGCGAAACGGATTGCTCGAATCGAAATAAAAATGACTGGTTCTAAACAATAAAGCATTAACGAGACAGCGATTCTTGAATGAAGGAGTGACGTAACTGTTACTTAAAGGGAAACAGATTTATCCATAGGTGTTTCACATGCTGCAACCGTTTGATCAGCAGACGCACTGTCGAAGGGTGCGAGCGCAAATTGCGTAAGTCAATTAAACGAAATCGATTAAACAGTTTCGTAAGCACAACCAACGAACTTCGCTTTGTCGAGCTGCAGTGCATCTCGTGACACATCGTTTCAGGAGATTTCAATTATTTTCTGTGTTTCTCTCAGCATCTCAGAAGATTCGATAACTACGATACTATTTTCTATCGACTTATTCGATCAATTTTAACAACATTCGCGCAACTTTTTCGTCGCGATTTTTCAATTTACACGGATTTGTTACGACTCGCGCTATTTGTTTCGTTTAGATAAAACTCGCGTAAATGGTGTCAGTCAGTATGAAAAAAATATGTGACGTAAATGTTTGGGGATGGATTCTAAAAATATTTTTTTCGAATATTTTTACAGAAAGAATAACAGCAAAACGTTTGAACGGTATTTTTATTTGTAAAAGTAGCATGTGTTTTATCTTTTTAATTGAATTAAACGTTACTGTTGCAATTGGAAGTATTCGAGTGAACAGTACTGCGTGCGAATTTATATCATGGAGAGATAAGTTTCTGGCTGCACAAAATGAGCTCACGTAAAACTGTGACCGCGTAGAAAAAGCACCACAGGCTGAGATCGGTTAATCCTTGATAAAAACCGTCCATAAAAAGTGGCGCATAAATTGAGGGATGAACGAATATTATATTTGACGTTCGGAAAGTGTATCACTTAACGACGCGATGATAAAACGAGTAAATGAAAATTTCGAAACTTTATGAGATCTCATAAGTTGCAAATTATTATTCTCATACCCTTTCTAATTGGAAAAGTAATGTTAATTCAAAGATTTGGTGGCATCGAAAGGTGTTAGAATCCACCATCTTCGTACCCTCTCCACAAAAATTGCTATTCCGTCGATGCATAACTCGAACATTTCAATATATTAGAAAATGCAGTGGAAATAGGTTACCATTATAAGAGCCTCCATATTTTCTTACCTCGTAAGTCGGCTCGACCTAAATTCAATGCGAACCAAGCGCCCTATCCGAGGAGTCTTTGTGCCAAGTTTTGGTTCCAAAATTTAAGTAACTTCAGAGTTATCGTATCGACAGGCGGAAACCAGCGAGCAAGTCGTATAAAATAGTTTGCTCCACTTAATTAACTTATGGACATTGATACAGCCTCTTCGATGACCGATCGCTGCCTTCGTCGAGGCGTATCGTGTCATCTCGAAATGATTACGTACCCTTCGTTTACTTCGTATACTCTCCAATTGTCCTGCTGTATTTTCGCCAATGCTCTGCGAGCCCCATAATTCCAGTCCAATTCTGGCGTACGTGAACGTCATCGATCCAATAGGTAAGAAGTACGTCAGTATGGTGAAGATCACGTTGTACCTGGGAACAGAAAGTATTCAAGGTTACTGCACGTGATAATAAAAAAAAAAACTGTTTGAGTGAACGAAAATTCAACAATGAAGTACGAGATTTCTATATAACCTGGATTGATAAACTATAACTCTGGTGGGTTTCATAAAAATAAAATATACATTCTCCATTGCTTTTCGATTTGGAGATCAATTCTTTTCTAAATACCTCCCACGCATCGAAATGAAAGCAACGAAACGGTAGGTTATAAATCGAACGAGTGAAATAATTGAGGTGACATCTCATATTTAGCTCGCGCAATATTTTCGATATCATTCGCGGGAAATGCGTTTATTATAGGAAGACTGTATATTTCTGTAATCGAGGGAAATGTCGAAGAGTATCCAATATCGTGGCAAGCTAATCAAGTATGATGAATAAAAGGATTGACTGATGTTTAGAATTTTTCACAAAGTATGTAAGATATCTGAATACATAGTTTTACATGTGCTGTTTGTGTAATCTATAAAATGAATGAATATTTATTTAACCCAATCATGGCAACACGTACATGTGTACAATGAAATTCTATATTAGGAGACAAAGTAATTTGGATAATTGGATCGTTGCTATAATAGGATCCCACTGATTTCTCTTACTACTCGTATTTTCTCATTGGAGTAATCATGACCGAATATCGCGATAACTGGGTCGAAGCATACATCCCCTTTTTTCAAATCATTCCAAACCCCAAAACGTAATTTAAATTCTACGGTAGAGTATAAATTTAACCGCGCAAAACTTTTCTCAGAACGTTCATTAACTTCTGCCAATCAATATCTGACACGGAAACGGTTTTCCAGCTCGTATTACTCTCTCATTCACCGTTAATAATAACCAACGTAATTATTATAAAATATATATGCCTAAAACTACACGATTTTACATTAATACATTTCGAAACATACCAATAATATGGATTGAATTTGACGAAACTTTCGCGAACCACTGTTCCTATGTCTCAACCTATTTCTTAATAAAACTGCAGTCGTTAGTGGCGCAGAACCCTCCCCTGTAAAATGGTTTTTGTTTCACGTCGATATCTCTTCCGGTTCCGGAGATATCGTCGTGTGAAGACAAAGGTAATTTTTAATAGTTTTCTATCGCTGTCCTTTTCGCACGCACAGAAGTCTCGCTCGCACATTCCTTCACTGACCTACCCCAAGCGGATCAGCTGATCAGCTGATCAGAGATAAACAGTAGTTAAAGGGCTATTTTACTATTTACTACGCGTGTCTACGAGAAAAAGTGGGGCACGGCGGCGCCAAGATGGCCGCCCGCCATTCATAACTTCGCGCGTCCGAACCCCTCAATCTTTAAACGCCTGTATCTCCTGAACCGTTTGAGATATCGGGACGAAACAAAATGCGTTATACTCGTGACACTTCCTGCTATCTTCTGAGCTATTATTCGTAAAATAATTTGCGTGTCTTCTTGATATATTTTTCGATAAAAATTAATATTACATTGTTAACCATGTAAGAAATATCGGATTGCATTGTATATAAGTGATTGAAGAGAGCCATGTAAATGTTTGGATGAATTATGGCATTGGAAGTGCTCTCGAGGTTAACATGAACAATCTAAGAGTATTATAATAGTATTTTCTTCTGTTGCGATCTGTGTGCAGTTTTTTGCAATCTTTGTTACTATTGAGAAATATAATAACGTGTAAACTGTCGATACGTAGATCCTGAACCCTTAAACGTTTATTCTTCGCCTACTATTAAAAGAATTATTAACTTCGAACGATGGATAAAAAGTAGACTGGTTGTATCCCGATTGAATAGCTAACGATGGCTAATGAATGTTAAAAGAACCATTAAAACGATAGCCCGTTAAAAGAACGATGTCGCGGAGGAAAAAAGCGGAGATGAAAAATGGCCAGGGGTTTAATCAAAGTAGAAAAAACGAGCAACACGGCTGCTCCACTTAGCGCATCGATAATAATGTATTTCATTATTCTGCTCATTAATATCAATACGACGTATTGACACGAAACGTGGCTTTCGCCCTAAGAATAAAATCCAGCGATAAATCGTGCATGTAAATAAAAGCACGCGGCTTGTTCCTCGCGAGATATGAGAAACAGTTACATTTATATTATAAAACTGAAGTATTTCTCATTTATTATCGACGCAGCTAATGAAATACCAACCGATGCAATAATTGCTGCAATTAAAAATAATAATTAAATAATAAAAAATAAAATAAAGTTCCAGAATTAAACTGGATGCGTAAAATATCTTTTCAATTATTTCATGTGTATGAAAATTAAGCGAAAATTGAAAACGATCGTGTCAGCGTGTCGCGTGTACGGTTTACGTGCGACCACGGCTTAAATGCGTGAGAAATTACATCGTAGTGGACGATGGTTTCCTGTACGATGGCATTTAAATGCGATTAAGAGATCTCAGTTCTCGATGAGTTCCAGAATCGAGGCGATAGGATAGTTATAGGCCGCACGGTTGCTCGATAGAAGTCCTGAGCACACTTTTATCAGCCCCAGCCGGTAATTAAAAGTACCCTGATGAGACTTCATACAGAGTTTGTTCGGGACCATTAAACGTGGGAAATTGCAGACTGTTTCGCTGCTTTTGTAACTGTACACAGGAAACCATTGATGTGGCACTTTCTGCTTATTTAACGGCACGCAAACTTTTCTCAAGCGGATTCATATTCTCATCCGCGAGCATCGTGCACGTTCGCTGGATGAAATCGACGTACAGTGAATTCCAAATTTATGCCTGCTTCGATTGAAAAAACGATGAATAGAATTTCTATTAAAAATTGTAATTGAAACAGCAGAACGGATGAGGGGTTATCTTTAAAACGACGCAAAGAAATTCATTTCATTTACAAAATCCCTTCTTAACATATTCACGAAGAGATATCTGTGTTGTGATTGAAAAAGTTGATGAGACTTAAGCAGAAACGTGTTCAAAGTGAAATAAAATTGCAGAAAGTTTCATACACGTTTGATGGAATTAATTGAAAGAATTCTGTGATACAACAATTGCACGATGAAAGATAAAAATGTATAATAATAATAAAATACTGTTTCGTATAATATTTATATTGGACGTGAAATATGTTTCCGACTTTCTGCGTCGCGTTCAATGGATTTAAAGTTCTTCACGCGTCAGTTTCTCATAAAAGTTTGCGTATCTCTCTTCGCGGACGTTTGCACACCGAAATGCTAATTAAGGAGCAATTTTTTATCCGGAAATGAAAATTAAATGATTAATCGCCTTGCAGCGTAGTTATTTTGCGTTTCGTTGTTTCGAGATTCCGCTTGGCCGTGCAATCGTGCATTAGTCAACGTTATGAATGTATCACACAGAGCGGAGGGTTGAATATTCCAACGTTGCGAGTGCCTTTGTACATAATTGCTGTCGGTATGGAAGTAATTCCAACACTCTGCGATGGGAATGCGGTTTTACGTTACAAAAAAAAAAAAGAGAGAGGAAAAGAAAAGATCGGAAGAAAGCAGCGTTCGTTTCGCGAAACGTTTGCCGACTAAATGGCACGCGAAATGTAGAAAGCGATTAAAGAATGCGTTTGATCAAAATTAATGCCGTTTAACCAAACAGCAACCCCTTTATTGGAAACGATAAAGCACAAAGCGTAATCATAACTAGATGGAACCGTTATTAGTTTTCCAGCGGGTAAAGAAGCGCAATTAAAACTCGATCTTCCGTCAGCCTGTAAACGAGTATCTCGTCCTAACATTTGTTATCAATTATGCACATAAATCATAACGTTGCACACGATATTCATCGAGCTTCGCTAATAATAAAAATGAATCGAATTTCATCGAGAAACGATCGCGTCGTGTCTTTCGAAGTGGCGTGCCATGAATCAGAATGGAAGATACGAGAGACAAGGCTCGTAATTCGATGAATAGAGATAAACTCACAGGTATTCGCCGGAACTGAGACCCTCGTCGTCCGTGTTGGGAAAATCGCAGTAACAGATCACTCGTATCTCACCATTGGCGAAGTTTTGCGTGTACGTCGTGTAGAACAGCAGCATTGGTAGCGAGAGGATGGCGCCTACGATCCAAATGACGATCGCTATGCAGAGCGTGGCTCTTCTGCCCATGTGAGGCCTCAATGGGTTCATGATGGCCATGTATCTGAAACGAGACACGCGTCATCACGATTAGACACGATTTGTCCTGTAGAATTTCATTTAACCTGTATTTTATTGGCGAATGACAAATTATGCGACAGAATTATTTGATTACAATACTTGAATGAGAGAATTTATATTTGCAACACATCTGGTGGTATGGTTTTGTTCGTTTTAACGCAATGCAAAATGTAAAAAAAATTGCGCACGTGCAGTCTATCGAAGTAGCAAGAAACAACATGGTTAGAGAAAATCATTTTTTGCCAATATCTGGTTGGTTTTCTTTTTGGCCCAGAAACTTTTTTCATTTACTCCTGCACGTTTCAGATTTAGTTGCTCCTGGCGATACAAGCCAGGTCATTTTTGCTTAATTGGATGTTGTCGGACGGACGTAGCGCAGCAGTTACAAGCCACAGTATCCGAAGATATTGATTAGAAAAGAATGAACGTACGTTTAATGTAATGAAACCAGTTTGCAATTTGTATTCAAGGTACGAGAGACGAATCTGGTAAGAATGAAGACCAGACGGCAATAAAGGATAGGAAATTACATATCCGCAGAGGAAGGGTTGTATCCTTTAAAGCATGGTAATACAATTTCCAACAGTCAACCATTTCACACTTTTACTTTGTCTTGGATTTTAACATAGAAATTGGATACAATTCTTCTTCGCACGCCATATTGTACAACTCTGTTGTTACACTCCTTGACTGATAGTTGGTCCGCAGAATTCTTCGTTAAAGAACTTATGGATATTCTTAATTTTAACCACGATATATCGAGGAGCTTTAATTAGAAAGTTTCAAAAAGATTCGACGAGAGTTTGCATTTTTGGCTACTTTTTTACGGTTTCCAGATCGCTGTGTGTCGTTCGAATGTCGAATCCATTGTGAGAGGAAGCGCTTCCGCTTTGAGATGCATACGAGTTGAATACATCCTTGCCTCTGAATTTCAAATGCTAAAACATGTTTGCCTCTGCATGGAGTCTGTAGTTAAACTGGGTTAGAAGACTTGGAAAATTCGTGCTCCTCCTGTAAACCTCTTTAATTATTTTCTTTTGCGAATTTGCCAATTTATATTGGGCGATTAAGTACTTTGCGAGACATATTGCGCTATCTTCCATTTTTCAATTTTGTACAAGTTTGACATTTCTAGTTATTCTATTTAAAAAATGTTAATTTTGTTACAATACTTTCTTTCGAGTAAGCAAAATTTGTAGAAAGATACAAATCTTTTAATGAACACGATGATCGACGGAAGTGTTCGATAAGATCGTTAAATACATTCTTCTTTTGCACCAAGTACATTTCTTATCACAGAGAGGAATCTCTGTAGCGCAACTTCTGTACGTGGCGATCGATAGGCCAATCTTTTCAAGAGCTTTTACTCGCATTGTATATACATAATCGTGGAATTCAATCGAGCCAGTATATATTTATACATTTCCACTTTGTAACTTTCTAGTTAAGATGGCGAAAGATATTATCATCATGAAAGTTGCAAAGAATGTATTCTAAAACCTCTTCCAGAAATGAAACGTTTATAAAGAAATTGGAAGAGAAAAGTAGCTCTCTGACGCTGTTTCCTTGAAATTATTCATCGAAAATGAGCGATGCTTCCTTAATTAGCCAAATCTAGTTTCTATAAATACCTTTGTGAATGGCAACTTCGATGTGTTATGCATTTAATTAAACAAAAATTATAACATCTTAGTTCGTATAAAAAGGTAGAAAATACACGTTGACATGTCAACAACTTGACAAGATACAAATTAAGCAAAATCATAGCAATAACTTGAAAAGATACAAATTAAGCAAAATCATAGCAACAACTTGACAAGATACAAATTAACCAAAATCATCAGCAATTTCTGATATAAACGAATGAAAAATCAGCTTCCTTCGAAACACAGCCGCTGTTATCTCCGATTTCCTCATTGTTTCTCTTTTCCATTTATTAGGCTGCAAGTTCGTCAGTTGGCAGCGCGATACCGCGTTCTCTTAACACGCGAAAGTTTCAAGAACGACAGCTCCTCGCAACTGGATGGTACGCGCAGGCGATATCTTGACCTGAAATTTCACCGAACTACCCGATGTCTTCTGAACGTAATCGTGCGAGAAACTGCATACATGCCGGGCACTTACCAAGTCGAGCCATTCCTCGTCCCAGAAACTAGAGGCTCGATCAATTCTGTGTCCAGCTGAACGTTTCTTCGTTCACCGTCCCTGACACTTCGCGCCCTTCGCTCCACACTTCCGTTTGGGTCACGTGTTAATTCAGCTATTAACATTTTACGAGTTTACTTATCGTAGCTCGAGGATTTCTCGTGGATGCTCGTTTCTACACCTTTTCGTTTGTTACCTTTCGAGTGGTCTCGATGGAAATGAGAAATTCGTCAATTAAAAATATATAATGAATTGCGATTGCTGTATAAAGTATTCTTTAGCAGAAAGCTTTCGCTCCTTCTTCTCTAAGACTGTTCTGTATACGAAGCACGTTCTTGGTTTTACTTTAGCGACAAGTGCGAACGAACTTTGCCACTTAACTTGAGTTATGTGTAGTTATGGTACCACTTGCGTGAATCGTGACGAGAAAACTAATTATTTCGTTCTTCGTTCGACGTTTACACGCGGATTTCTTATTTACTTACTCGCGCGAATATTTCTAATCCGATATCGTCTGATGCGACCAGTTTCGAAGCTACGAAACGTATCTCGAAAATGAAATGGAAACCGGAACAAATAATAGCGCAATAAATTAATAAGTATTCCCGTACGAGATTGCTTCGAGCAATAATGGCGATTTGAAACGGCGAGTTACTGCGAACTGCCCTCTGGGAGCGGATCATACCCAGAAGTTGATTGTTACGTCAGTGGAAAACCAATCAATGGGCGAAGCAGCAGTTGCTCGAGCCCCTCGGGTCTTTTGTTCAATGGTAATTTCCAATACTTATTGTATCGTACAAATACACGTTTACGAGGCGTTTTACCTTGATCTCGATCGAGTCGACGTAAGTGCAATACGCGTTTAAAATAAATTGTTCATACTCCCGACGATCGTGAATGTAACATTAATCCCTCTGTTATTCCCATTTCCATCGTAACACGAAAATAATATCTTGATCCTCAGTTTCCATCGCGATTTCAATGTTTCTGGCATTTTGCCTTGTCATACTTCTCGCGACAGAGAATTCCACGTAATGTGAGTAACGCTGATTGTAACGCAATTTACGGTTCGCGTTAGCGTTGCCAGCGACGTGGCAGAGACGATTTGAGGGGAACCAGTGTTAAGAGTTATACAGAGAAAACGTTTCGAGATTGAAGTTTAACGCAAGACCAACGTCTGTCTCTGTAACGTTTCATTTGGTATACTGTTTATAGTATTCCATTAGCGTAAACGAATGAGACGCGACACGGTAGCACCGTTCATTCTACTTTTATTTAAGCATTCCTTCGAGAGAATGGATCCAATATTCGCGACCGCCTAACCTATTCTTTATTCAAGAGCCACGTAAATCCTGTACTCCACATCGCTTGCTCGAACACTTCTGCACCTTCTATTTAAATTTCATTTTATATCGACACGGTTGCTTCGCACGTTTCCTCTACTTTTTGGTGCTTCGCTTCTTTAGTATCGTATTCAGTATAGCAGAGGCGATAGTTTCCAAGTGGAGTTCGGTTTGACTGAGAAGAAAGCTTAAAAAGACTCATACGATAACATTTTCAGCTACCGTTTCTCAATCTTATATGATATGTATCATATTCAGGGAATTTTAACAATAATTTCAAAAAATAACATTTTCGATTTAATATTCTGCGATATTCGATATAGTTTTTCAGATTCCATCCCACTTATGCTTCAACATTTTTAACGATTATACGAAATTCTAATATCGAAATTGACGGAAGAGTTACATTCGCCTGGTAATTCTCGTTTTAATCGTCCGCGAGATTAAGACTTACGCGTTGATTCCCTTCGCACGGTATCAAAACATACATATATATATATATTTTTTCCAATCAATCGAGTCGTCAGCACTGACAGTGGCATCGGAATTTTAATCGGTTCTCCAACTGCCGGGAAACAGCACCGCAGGTATTTTGATTAAAATTCACATTGTGGTTTTATGCTCGCGTTTGAATTTCGATTCACGCGGACTTCCGTATCCCCCCTGTTTATTTATTATATATGTAGCGCACACGAGTGCGCAACGATATTTAACAACAAGATGAAATGGCTGAGCGAAGCTTGATTAAAAAAAAAAAAAAAAACAGCATTGAAATGTGTACACGCGTGCTGCATTTTATATAATTCAACTAGAATTATATAAAGTGTATTTCGAAATTGTGGTACATCGTTGTATCGATTTTTAACGGTGATCGACACGTTTGTCGATGGTGCTGATGTTACTCTGATGGATACTGTCGCTGATACCGCGGCTACACACTTGACACTGAGAAGTATATTATGATCTATCTGTTTCAATGATTTAGTTGCCGCCGGAAATTCAGCTTCCGGATGGAGTGATTGACGCGAGCGACGTTTTCATGGACAACAGATATCCGTTGATCTAACTGTTGCACGAAATGCCGTTGCGAAGCTTTTAATGTCCTTTAATTGTTAGCAAGACAACGAAGGGATGATTAAAAAGTGGGAGAGAAAAGCGTAACAGATATAGCTTTACGCACATTGTAGTGTAATATTATCAAGCTCTTCCATCTTTCGAGTAGCTCTCTGTTTTATGTAATTAAAGCGCGATGTCTTGAAAACGTTTTTAACAATTAGCCTCCAGCAAGATTTTAATGAACTTCGTTTCTGTAGGAATCAACTCCATGTTCTTAACTTTCTATCGATAATTTATCTTTACTTAAAACCAGTGATGGACGAAGTTCAAGTAACAGCGATGCTTGTACTTTAAACTGAAGAAATAAGAGGAAAGTGAAGGAAACATAAAAATGATCGGATATAAATTGACTGGACGAAGAGAAACGAGTTCCCCTGTGATTCTTGCAGGAATTTGATCAGGGAATGAAAAATTGCGCGCGAGATAGTCGGCTTGCCAATTCCTTCTCTGGAATTCCCGATATCCGCCTGCCAATAAAATTTCCATTCTCCTTTTGCCTGGACTAGCGCGAAAAACCCGAAAATGGAACCGAAAGACTCTAGCAAAGCGCGGTTCGTAAGTTTCAGACAGATGACAGCGGTTTCTTCCGAATGGATCCGCGGTCCCATCAAGAAGAGCTGTTCAATGGCGTCCATATCGCTGTTACCTCGTTGAAATTCGATTCATCCACGGAACAATTGCACTCAGTTTTCGTTCAACCCGTTCGTCACTCAATTGCGGCTGTCGCAAACGTTTGGCCAAAAGAGAGAGAAAAAGAGAGGAAGAGCGAGATCACTTCCATCTGCTTTAAGCAAAAAATACAGGCAACTATTCACTTGACCACTCAGCTGTTAATACAAACTTGTCAACGAACCTTGACTATCTCTTTTTGAAATAAAATTTGGCTATGAATTCTACGAACGTACAGCGAGTTGGAAATTAAGTTTGCAATGTTCAATTGAATTAGAAATCATACTATTGAGAAAACTCTACAGAATTCTCTTTTGTGAGGAGGTAGTGCAGATTTTTGGAGGACCAGCCCTCACGCTGGAGTCATCGTACGAGAGAAACGAGCGATATTCTAAGAATGCACGTAGACATTTGAATGCACAGTGGCGCAAGATTGCACTTTGTGCAGTTGCAAGTTTTAATGAAGCCAACATATGTAATTCGCTGTGTGGACTGTTCAAAGAGCTTGAAATTGGAACCAGGAAGATTGTCTACTGAAACGATGTGAAAGTCAAATGAAAGGAAACTAAGAAGTTCAAAAAGCGGAAGAATAAAAAATTTGTTAAAAATGAAAGTGAAAAATCTATTTCAGAAATAAAACCCGATGAAACAGAAATTTATTAGAAATCTAATCATCGATGAGAGATCATTTAATTAAATAATTACTATCGATCTTGACTACTATCACCATTCGAACCAGAACTGCCTTAGATCTGTCTCAGACCTTAAACTAGTGACCTGCATGTTGAGGTCGTTAGTTTTACGAGTTAGCGTATATCACGCCAATTGCTGCGGAGCAGGAGACGACAAGACCTTAATTAAGTTCGTTCTTCGTCTTCCCACACTGCAACTAACCTTGCAGCATTATCCATGACATACTCCTTATCCTAAAAAAAAGGAAGACTCTAAACATATACAACAATATGAATAAATAAGTGGTTTACAAATATTTAGCACATAGAATACGTTCACGTGTGTCTATCTCACAAATTGTAGCAGATTTTTTGCACGATTGAAACGCAGCCCATTCAGAGAGAAATGCTCGACTCTGAGATTCCCTCGTAGCCATGATAACGCACATTATCATTTATAAATAAGTAGTTTACAAATATTTAGCACACAGAGTACGTTCACGTGTGTCTATCTCACAAATTGTAGCAGATTTTTTGCACGATTGAAACGCAGCCCATTCAGACAGAAATGCTCGACTCTGAGATTCCCTCGTAGCCATGATAACGCACATTATCATTTATCGAGAGCGTTCGAGGCAAACGTGCGCGACGTACCATTCACGTTCTTCCTTTCGAGTCGTTGAAGCATAATTCTTCGATACAGTCAATGGACTATCGAGCCATTGAAAACTATCGGTCGATTATAATGCTCTTCAATCATCGAGCATAGATTCGATGCGACGAATCTGCTCGAGGAAGTACGCACACGCGCTGCAACCAGATTTCACTGGCTATTCTCGAGCCGTTGAAGAAGATAGCGCACAGATTTACACCCGTTCCCAGTTGAACGCTTGCCTTTCTTCCTCATTTGTCGTATTTCCCTCTTGTGTGCCGACTGTCGCAGCGATTCTAGCGTCTTCCGTGACACTAACGCAAACGTGAATCGACAACTGGCTGAACGGGGAATACCCAACCCGACAATCAACGTAGCTTGGGATACATTTGTGTTAATGCGACTGAAGGCGCCAGAATTGTTGAGACAGCTTATATCAGCGATGTGTCTGTTCAATAATTTACATTGTAGCTGACAATAGAAATTATCTGCAGCTCTAAGAATAAGTAGAGGTACTCTCAACAAATCTTTACGTTCGCACGGTAATTTTTGACGAGTCTAGAATGGAAAAGAGATGCTGAGTTATCAGAGTATAGCATTTGTTTGTGAAGTTATTCAAATGAAATTATAATTAACGAGTGCTCTCTTGTATTTTAAATTTTTGCTGTACGCGTATGTTGGTTAATGATTCGCGTAATTCGTAAGTAAGAGAAGAAATATGTTAGGTTTTGCCGATAGATGAAGCAACTTTTCGCCGTACACATATTTCATCTTTTTCTGTGCCTTGACTTGTGGACAGGACTCCAGTTCTGCTTGTTTATGTTCGACTCTAAGCCATATTTTTCGGAGGCGCTGACTAATCTGCCCACGAGAGAGAGGATAAACTGCTATATGAATCTTTCTGGATAACTGGCTCGATAAATTTATTATTCGACTACGTATTCTTGGAAGAAAAAAAGTGTATCTTCCAACGAAAAACAGCGCAAGATTTATTAACTAGAGAAATGATAAATTTATGACCTATAGCTACAAAGATCTATATTTAAAGGATATAATTCACGCAAACTAATTTTAAAACATTCCTGAGATTTGCCTTCAAATATTTCGAATTTCATTACATAGAAATATTCCAAAAATTTGTCTATATCATTTTATAGCTTTTAATTCAAATTTCAAAATTAAAAAAAGCAAAATATTCTCCGTAAACTGGTGTACGTCATACTTTTGCAGTACCGTTTTAAAATGGTATTTTAACATAAATTAATCGTAAAGATCAACTAGACATAGAAAAAAAATTCAGACTATAGGAAAATAATATCGATCTGTTGAACGCATTTGTTCTCGTGAAAAACCTTCACTCGCAAATTACACTCCCCTGTACGAACGTACTTCCCCACACGTGGTCAGCATCGAGAGAACTGTCCGGCGCGCATACGAATGTGCCTTTCCAGCCGCAGACGAAACTAGAATTCCGTGTTCGAGATCGTGATTTTCGTTTCTTGTCTCGCGTCAGGCCCGAGCGTTATTTATTTTCCACCCGTGGCCACAGTTGACCGTGCGCTCGCCCTGCTTATGGACACGTTACGTTCCACGTGGTGGTTCCCGTTTCGCGGCTTTCATCCCCTAAAATCTTTGACCCCTTTCTACGACTCGACGCGGTAACTACTTAAGCGGAGGCAGCCGGGTATTAAATTGAATTTAATCGGCTTTCCACCACCAACTAGTTCGGCTTGGAACATTACCAGTTTGTGAGTAGTAATCCTTGACGATAAGTCAAGTTTCGGATAACAGCGAATTTCCAATGGCATTCCAAGAAATAATCCTGTTACAATGCGCTTTCGGTCGAGCACCGCGGTTATCCCGTTTCTCTCTATCGATTATTTTACGCCAAGAGAATTTTCTTTTCATTCAAGTTCAAAATATAGCCTTAAATACAAGCCTTGAATTTTATAATTATTTGTGTCCTCCTTAACTAATCTTTTTATATTGTTCTATCGCGTTTACGTTGGAATATAAGAGTGTGAAACTCTTGAAATATAAAGATATGAAAAATACATTTACCTGTCAATGGAAATCGCCATTAGAGTGAAGACGCTGGCGCATATGGTGAGGACCGCGACGAATTGGCAAATCTTGCAGTAAAGGGTGCCAAAGGGCCAATGGCTGTTCAGCATGTAAATGTAATTGAACGTGACGTTCAACGTGGACACCATCGCATCAGCGATGCTCAGGTTCACCAAGAAGTAATTAGTGACCGTGCGCATCCTTTTGTGCGCCAGCACGATCCAAATCACTATCAGGTTGCCGCCAGTGGCGACGATGATCATCCCGGCGAACAATAACGTCCAGATCATTTGCCTCCACCATGGAAGTATGAACTGGTTCCTCAGCTGCAGATCGGTCGCGTTCGTGTTATTATAGTAAGTGTAATTCTCCATTAACAGCGTGCCGTTCCACGGACTAACCGTGGAGTTCGTGAAAAGTTCAAGGGTCTGCATTTTCCCAACCGCAAACTCTCTTTAGCTCTTCCAATTTGTAATATCAAGCAATATTTAGCTACTTATTTTACGCGCACGTCAATACTATGTATTTTAATTTATTCTATCATTTCTTTCGATTAAGAATATTACAACTGCGCGACAGGAATATTCTTTGGAGATATTAACATCATATTTAAGTTTGACCCACTTTTTTGTATATAACCACTGCTTTTACAATTTAAAACTAGCATGTCACGATCTATTAAGCATCGCGTCACAATGTAATTAAATGTTCCACGTTCTGTTTCAACGTATTCCAACACGTAACATCGTTCACCCTCGCGATTGATCTTCGAAAGACGTTCACAGCACTAGAATTACCATCGACCGCGAACAAACGTGGACACTGTGCACGCGGACAGGTTTGATTCAACTTTGAAACGAGGAAATCGATATCTAGGAAAACGTTTCATTAGTTCCGTATCGACGCGGATATAATGAAGTCGATGACGCTTGCCGCGACGCCATGCAGATTCTGTCCGGGTGGCAGGAAGACGCGGACCATCCAGTACGGCTGCCTCGCCGACGGTACTCGCTTCCACTTCCGTTTCACGCACGGACGCCTCTAACAGGTTTCCATTCCAACGACTGCTCAGCCGTTGACCCACTCGATCGATTCGTATTATTCTCGCGGGCTGCCTCCAAGGGATGAATGAGATATTTTTTCCTCGATACCGACGCAGTACCGACGAGTCAGCCCCGTTCGATCGTTGCCATCCGTTTCCGGCTGTATTGTCGCGACGCTTTCGTTTGTAAAACGGTACTCGTCACTGATGGTTATTCTTCGTCGCATGTACTTTAATGCTCTGTCATCGTAGAACTCGAGGAAGCTCAATTCTACTCGTACCAATCAACATTTCGATTTTAAGTTAATTTATTTTATTCTTCGATCGTTGCCATCCGTTTCCGGCTGTATTGTCGCGACGCTTTCGTTTGTAAAACGGTACTCGTCGCTGATGGTTATTCTTCGTCGCATGTACTTTAATGCTCTGTCATCGTAGAACTGGAGGAATCTCAATTCTACTCGTACCAATCGACATTCTGGTCTCAAGTAGATTTATTTTATTCTCGATAGCTTCACTTCGAAATTTCTGTTTAATTATACGAAATTAGCGAGGCTAGCTTCGTGATCGATCGTGAAGTCAACGAATCTGGTTTCTTTCAGCGGGACAGATTCTAGCCGTCCACCTTACGCGTTCCTGTCACGCCCCGCTGTAATAAAAGCGGCGTCTCTCCCATTGTGACCGCGCTATTCACGATTTCCACGGGTAATTACCTCACGCTGGAAATTCTCGGCCGTTATTGTTAAAGAAACCCGCCGGGGGATCGTCCACCGCCAACTTTTTCCACCGCGGCGGTTCGACAGGCATTTCCGCGCGGCGCGAACTTCAATTTATTTTAAAGTTCGTCTCGAGCGCGTTCGAGAGTCCTCGAAAGCGACACGCCAGTCCAGGTGAGAGCCGTAATCACGTTCAAGCCTTTGTGCCGACGTTCCCTTTCCTTTTTTCGTTCAGTTCCTCCTCCCTGCCGCCATTTTACGGAGCCTGGTGCTCCGTGTCGCTTTTCATTTCCCCCTCGCACCACCGCAGCTATACAGGATTTTAATTTGCATTCTTCCACCGCTTCTTCTCCCTTTCTCGAACACGATAATGTTATCAGAGCTCTCCTTTGCGTTCCTCGTCCGCAGTCGGTGGAACAGGCTTCCTTTAAAGGTAGACAGACGGATGTTTAAATTCGCATCGATTCGAGAGATTTCAGAGACACGCTCCTCTTCCTGTGGCTCCTCGCGATCACCGTGCGACAAACGATCTTAATTTGCAATCGAGCGTATCTTCGAACGGTGCTCCAGTCGAACGTTTCAGAGACGATTTCACCACCTCGTAATCGATTCAGAACCGAATCGAAGGACCGTTCTGTGCCGCGCGAACGAAAGAACATCCCTCTGATAATAGGATTCGAACGATCGTTTCTCGCGCGAACACGCGAGCGTCGAGGGGATGGGGCAGAAACTTGTATTAAGGATGGAATCGTTGATCCGTGGGCATCGTCGAAGGTACTGGCCACGGGCACCACTTCCAGTCGATGTTGGTATGCCGGGGAACCAGCGGAAAATTATTTTCAGATATTCGCCGCGCGGAACGGGGACAGGAATGTCTCTGTTCGCAGCGAGGACCGTCTCCTTGATGCCTCTGGCGATCCTTATTGGAATCGACGTCCCAGAATCGTGGTATCTGTCCCTCACGAACGGTTCGACCACGCTTCACAACGTTTCGTCACGTTCGCAATTCCTTTCAGGACTCGCCCCCGCGGTCCGTGAGAATAATCGACACTGTAACATAAATTACATATAGTCAGTTAATTAATTTTCCTCCAACGACTTTTATTTCGAAGACGCGAATGATAGCAGCGATAATATGCGAGTATACGTAAATATAAGTGGGTGCTGTTTTAATATCTGACTCTTGGAGTATTTCGAAGTGTATATCAATTTTTTAATGTAAGTATTGGTGCACGAGAGAGAGTGTGATTTAGTACACGAAACGAACAGTAACCAACGCTATTTGCTCGCGAAGTGTTCATTCCAGAATGACGTGTTCGGTCTGGAAACTTGGCCCCGTTCCTTGCGTTACACGGTAGATAACTCGTGTGACGGGATCAATTATTCAAGCACTCGGATACATGCCTCTCTAGGAATTGGATAATTTCGGTATATGCGAACGCGAGCGTCGCTTTTATTTCCTCTGTGCATCCTGCGTGTCAAAGGATTCAAGGAAAATTCGCATTTTTGTTCGAATTAAACCGCTCGAGTATCGTCGTCGAAGCTGAGTAAAAGCAACCAAGAAAACTTAATTCAATTCAGATTTCGATAGCATTGTAGTTCATATTGTCAGTTAATATGGATCCATCACGCGTTGGGAAACTATTTCGCAGACTTTCGCCGCTCGCAATTACACATTCCGTCCTTCCCAAATATCTTTATTACGTCCACGTACCGGAAGGCTCGAGCAATGCATCGATTAAAGCTTACCTCTCCTCTTCGGAAGCTCCCTTTAAAGAGGCTTCGAGCTTTGATGAAGGACTTCTGCCTTTTATCGACCAAAAACTCTCTATAGCGGAGGCAGAAAGGGGGTAGGCGTCGTCGCATGTGACTGAGGAAAAGGAACGAGCGCAGAAGAAAGGCGAAGTGTTCTAAATGTTCCTCGATGTAGGTCGCGCGAAGTAAAAAATCAAAATGGTTACTTCTTCGATGGATCTATCGAACGCGAGTCGCGTTCGTCAGGATCCAAACGCACGGATTGTCCTGCGATCAACGTTGTTTCGATCGTCTCTCGTTTTCGAACGACAGAACGTCCACCAACGATCTTCTCGAGTTACAACCAGCTGTATCGGAATAAATGCTGGCGCGGATCGTTAACGATGGGCACTCGAACATAAACTGAACGCCTGTCAAGCCGCATAGCAGTTTACATAGTTGAAAGAGCACGGATTGTTGCACTGTTCGCTCGGAGAGTTTCGCGCAGGTTAATGAAAGCTAGCGGGCACGACGGCACGTGAATAAATATTTTGATACACGCGAAATGCAAATGGACCGGCGAGTGGCTGGCAAACATTTAAATATGTCAATAAACGCGTTTACATAGAATTTACTAACGAAATACTGCAATGAATGCGAATACGAAACGTAATGGCTCGCGGCTCTCTTTCACGCATATGTACCTCGCAATCGACATCCACAAACGTACGTGCCAGCCACTTTAGTATTCGATATTTAGAATTTCGTTCAAATCGAAATACCACTGCATTAGCATAACCGTGTCGTTGACTTGGAAGCTATTTCAGAAGTACAGAGATCCTTCGAGTTAACATTCTCGACGACTTTTACAAAATTTCGTTTCATAAAAGAAAGCTCGACACTAACATAGGGTCACGTAATTATTAGAGGCTTCCTACTCGATAGATAACGGTCTAGAGTAATTAATTAATCAGCTGTAGCAATCAGACCTTCGAAAAAGCGAGACGTTTCAGCTGAGAGAATAATCTTGGCTTAAGCGAACGGGATTTCGTTTCCTTTCTTCTTTATTTCTCGTTGTCCACGATAGCGTCCAGCAGCTTCTGAACTGCTCACCCTCAAACCCTCATTGTTTTTCCGTTCAGGACCGGGTAAAATTTATTTCGAGCGTAAATGGCTCGCAGAAGTTACTCGATTCCGTGGGAATACACTGGTGCGCCTTCTCTTTTGTCGGACGATACCAAAAACGTTTAACCTCGCCGTGCCATGTCTCAAGTTTTGCATTCGAACCAGCGTGCACTCTGGGGGCCCTTTACGCTTCCGTTTTCATCGAATTTTACACCAAAACCCTACAGTACCTTCTGTAACTCTGAGCTGAAAATATTACCCCATACGTCATGGATACGCCCACTGTAAAGCAATTTTTATTCTCTTGTTGATTAATTATTGCGTTAAAGGAGGGTGTAGCTTCATCGAGGGAGAAAGTATTGTTAATTATTCAGGGAAATTCCTTTAATTCGGCACGCTAGGGACTTCAGCAATGTCGGATTCCGAATATGCAGGATTATTGGGCTACATCTGTGCAATGCGGCAGAGACCAGGCGAATAACTTTGGAAGCTATCGTGTTATAATTAATACCAGATGGAATGGAATAATTAAGTGACAAGAATATTCTATAGAGTGTGTATGTATGTCTTGGAATTTAGAATTCGAAGAAAATTGAAGCACAGTATTTAATCTGAAATTTAAAAATCGTGAGAAATAGGAAAGAAACGTAGAATCTTACTTTTCATCGATACTTTTCGTAGCTACTGTGTCTCCTGACCTAGTCAGGTTAGATTAGGAATTACACTCAAATTCGATCCCACTCGAAAGACCAATTTTATCTCGAGGAATCTACGTACCGAGTTTAAGTCCCAGGACTCGAGTGTTTTAAGAACTTTCGTGGTGGCAAGATAAATATTAGCTAGCTTCTTTATTTATAATGTAATTCTGTACTGTTATCGAATACTGTTCGTAGAACATGATCAATGTTGGTTCTATCAGATGTGCAGATCGAATAAATATCAGGTAATTGAAGTTTAAGTGAGATATAGCAATTATAGAAAACGAAGGAAAATCTACGATTTTTTAATATTCCAAAAAATGGTCCAGCCATCTCCATTCGGTTTACATAACCGTCGAAATCGATCGGTAGCCTGGTATTGTCAGGATGGACGAAGGTGTATTCGTTTCATTCCCCAAAGTAAGACTCTTCCTCTGATTACCAGCTGCTAGCTTCTCGAGGTGCTAAATTATTCAACAGTGTTCAAGACTATTCATGAGTTTCCAAAGAGTTGATTATGATTAATAAATTTCGCCTTACGAAGAACTGCCCCTGGTGTCCGATGAATTATATATCGAGAACAGATTCACCAGTGTCGAAGAAATTTTGCTCCATGCAATTTAACGATGATAGAGTATCCAGAAGAGTCAGAATTGTGTTCCACTTGAACGAACATAAAATATTAAGAAATATATAATGTATAATATTAAGAAAATTGACTTTCAAGTGTAACTTCAATGATTCACAAGAATTCAAATCTTGAATAAAAAATTGCTGAAGAAGACAGAGATCCACTATCTCGATAAATTATTGTCAAATTGTTAGAAAGGGATATCCTTGGAGAACAGTAGAAATGACTAAAATATGAGCGAAATGTACTATTCTTGTCAAGGTTATTTCTCTTTGCATTTCGGATTTAGTCTTCTCGCGGGAGAAAAACGAATAAAATGCGTTACAAAAGAGACGTGTGCGAAGGATATTTCGTTTTAAGGATCAGATCAAGAGGAGAACGTCGGCGCAAAGTGAGAAGTAAGCACGGGACATGCATCCGTATGCCTCTGAAGCTTTCAAGAACAGCTCATTTTTAGAGAGCACGCTTAAAAGTTTTCGAGCAAGATGTTCGAAGTCTGCCACGGAGCAGTTTGTCTGAAGATATTTTTCGAACAATGTTTTCTGTCCACGGTGCGTATATAGTTTAAATCAATGCGGAACAAGATGGCGAACGGAGGCAGGAGTGAGCTGGCGAATGGAAAAAATGTCTGACATTTGTAATCTCGGTGAATGAGCTGTACTCTGCACAAAGCGTTTCCTTATGCAAAGACGTAACGTTTTCTCTGTTCGTGCCACTGGATAGTTTTGTTCTTTCCTGTTCTCGTCGTTTCTGCTACCTCGCGAGCCTCTTTCTGCGAACGAAAGCCACCTCATTCTTCGATATTCTACACAGAAAATATCGTTACGTTTGTTTTCAGTTCGTTAATGTTTCTAATACTTCAAACAATTTGTACGTAAACGATGATATGCAAAATAGTGGAAAATTATCTTAGAGGACACTCACACGTTCGTTAACTATTCAAGATTGATGTATATCTAGATTTCCAAGATATATTCGATTGTATTGTCTGATCGTGCAATTCAGATTTCAATACCATCCTCGTGGATAAGATTATTTAACGATTTAACATGTAAATTGAAATTACGCTGTACACGGGGAATCGAGAGTAAACGCATATGAAATGAGATCGATTTCCATCCATTATTCTTGCTGATTGTATTATTAGACATGTCTGTATAACTCCTTCGTAACGTCGCGTGCAATTTTCGATATTTTAATGTATAGAAAATCTGTCAAAGTTCCATGGACCTTTCACGAGTTTAAAATGTTTTAGTACATTTAATCTTCTCAGTGCAGCTGAAATGATATATTGATATCAATTACTTTCTTTTATTTTAAATAACACATTTTCTTCTCGCATTTAGCAGTTTCAAGGAACACACGTTACACCAGGGAAATTATGCACACATGATAATAGAAACAACGAATACACGCGTGTAGCCTTTGCAGAGGCTATGCTATGAGTGCTGAGTACGCAACAAAGAAGAGAATGCTTGAATACAATTGCAAACCATAATTTATAATATTGTAGTGATAGCCTCGCGACTTCGAAAGCTCCAAAATCGATCTGAAAAGTCCCAAAATCGATCTGATAACTTCCAAAATCGATCTGATTCGCGGAAGATAAAAACCACGAGAGCATTAGACGCAATTAATGATCAACGAGACGCGACACGGACGTATCGGTTACACTGACGCTTGTATACTCACACGCACGTTAATGCGAAACGGGAAGCAACGGGGTAACACGATTAACCTCGCGGTAATGGAGTACGCGAAGACCGGCGCCTGTTGCCAGGGTAAGACCTGATCGTGTTATCAAGACACTGTCAATACTTCCAGAAGTAATCAAAGTGCAGACCCAGACGATATTTCGTAGCGAAGACGAGGTTCCTTTCCGTGAGAACGCGCGTGCAAGTAGAATGTTCGCGTCCAGTTGGCTGGATAATTGCATTACACGCGACACGAACATAACGCAATGAAAAATTTCAGTTTACACTTGGACTGTTTGAAATATGCACTGATTTCACATTTTTTATGGGTTGCAAAGTTGAAGATGAATGTGTTGTTAAAGCATCAACAAGCTTACGAGCGTCGAGCTTTCGAGCGGCGTTTACAGTGTTTTCGATGTTAGGCGATTAATCTTCTGTTTCAATTTTAAAACAAACACAGTCTAAACCACTGTTTATCGTTCCAGTTTTATTTTAAAATTGGATTTCCAAAGCATTATTCACGACACTAGTCTGAGTCTAATTATAGCTTTGTCGAATTTCGATGAAGCTACAAAAAAAAGAAATAAAATGTATTTATAAATCGTGTAGCTTATAGAATATTGTTTGTAAGATTCTGCTTTGGATCACTTCCGATGGTTTTTATACTATGAAAACACCACGATTGTAAATTGATAGCAATCTCGCGCAGAATAGGGGAGAATCCTTCTGAAGAATGGTAGAAGACTGGAATCAATTGGTTTATGAGAAAACTGGCTTTCACGCTTCCGCTGAGTCGACGAAATCAGAAGGAACCCGTGAATAGAGTTCTTCGCTGACCATTTTTCAGCAATCTTCCGCTATCGCCGTAGTAATTGCCCATTCAGGTGAAAAAAATATATATTTGTAGGATTTCTCACATTTTCCTTTAACCTTCAATTTAGTAACTTTTCATTTAAAAAATGCAAATAAGTAGAAAATTCGATATCTTCTTACTGTTTACAGTATTAGTTATACGTCAGATTTCCCGTGCTGTTATCAGCGAATAGTTGGGCGGATGAAAAGAGGCTTGAATGGAACGTGGCGGAAAAATTTCCTCCCCCGAACAAAACGGTTCATCAGACCGAAGATGTTAAGCCGATCGATCCTAAACTTTTATCCGGGAGTCTGCGGGAAATGTACTTTCATCGGTTTGCCGGTTCACGGTTGCTTGAAAACTGTCGAACGCGCACGTTTCGCTAAACATTTTTCAACGCCCACGGTTCTCCTACGAGCACGTAAAAGGAATCGTAGAAAAACGGCGAAACCTGCGCGTATCTCGCGCACACGTCACAGATTAGCTGGTAGATGGTGCATTCGTGTAACTGCATGTGTAACTGCATCCACAATGCTACGAAACGCGACATTTCTCCAAGTTTGAGGAATTTATGGTATTTTTTGAAGCCTGCAAAATCGATGGCACCATTACGATTCGATACGTAACTATTGCTAACAGTGAAAGTATGTACGGTCCCATTTTTACAATTATATGGTGAAAGATGGTTCAGCAAGGTCTACAACCAGTCAGACATACATTCACCATTAAACTTCTGATCAGCAGACAGTATAAATTGTCTCCACCACTCTAAGGTATCTCGAGATACTAACAGGAATTTATAGCAATGGCTACTATCCAATGGGAAGTGATTTTATGTAGATGGCTCTAGCCAAAGCCATTTCTCATTGGAGAGTTGCCATTATGTGTTTCTTCCGCTAGAGGTTTACACTCAGGACTTTGAATAACGATCAAGCACCAGCGATAATACTTAATTAGTAAACTTGCGTCTGCTACATAAAGATAAACGAACGTTTCGTATTATATGCAACAAAATATAAGCAAATAGATGCGCAACGCAGCCAAGAGTAATCCAAGGAACATTGTGTCGACGACAGTAACGAATGCAACGACGGAAAGGTAAGTGGACACTATCGACGTACGCAACGCGCATTAACGAAATTAACAATCCATTACGAGGCTGCTCTACACTGTCGATCGATGGCCAACAAAACGTGATATATTTGTTCTTTAAACTGATACACACTCGTTCTGCGTGCCGTGACTCCGATCGAGGCGTACACGTAATTTAATTACGCGTGGCGTGCTCAGGGGAGAAGAAGTTCTCGGGCCACGGCTCGATTAATTGACGGTTGAACGTAATGAAAATCCTACGGTTAACCGATCGATCCCTCGATCAAAGCGGCACGATCTCTGTCGCTTGGCGGACGATTTTAGTCATCCCCGTATTGCGTATGCATTACCGTGTTGCCCGCTTAAATACACAGATGCCACGTGCTGCGACGCTCTCTGTCCTCCTTTCACCCCCATCGTGATTTCAATTTGGCGTCTGCATTGATCAGCTGACGTGCTATTAGGATTGCTACGAGAATTCATCAGTTTGACAAGCAAGACAAGCCTGTGTCCTTATTATTAAATTTCTGTTCTCTTTAAAACAGTGAGGGGTGGTGGTTGACAGCACCCCTTGAATACGAGGGTGCTACGCGCGTCTACACGTCGTTTTTTATCATCCAAATTATTTAGCTGTTAACATTGCACGATCGTTGTTACTAAAAAAAAAATAGAAGAAGGTAGATGCTTGTATGACAACCATTACACCCCTCTTGCACCCTTCTACTGATTTTCATTAAATCGCCATCGAACGCGAATTCATCGACCAATTCTCTCCTCGATAAAAGTTTATAAAATCGAAGCGAGGGTCATTTTTATTAATCCTCAGGGCACATTCGAACTTTTGCTCACTCGCAGGGGTAACGAGTGACACCGAGAGCAAACACGGTCGACGTGATGTTCCATATAATTTCGTAACCGGTGGCCAACGAAACGCGGACAGTTCGATGACAAAATCCAGGCGACGCGACGCATCTGTCGCTTCGTTTCGCGTTACAGCTGCAGCACACGTTCGTCGCGATGATTAATTTCACGGGGAAAACAGGAAAGTCCTCGGGAAGCGGCAGCTGCTCGTTTGCGGAGCACTCGGCCACGTTCCCATAAGGAATCAAGGGATTACATTACACGTTAATTTTCCTCGTTATAATGTTAGCCGATGCTCGATACGCGAGCCACGGATCAATAACTATTTGGCATTACCCCGCGTTAATGTCGCGAAGTAGCCTAAATAGAACAAACGCGCGAGCGGTGCGCTCGATTATGTTTCGCGCGGCATATTGTCTTTTACGAAGGGCAAAGTGACGATAATAAAGGGCTGATAATACGGTTTACGAGGCAGCAGAGTCTGTTTTGCGGAAGTATACAATTCAATTTGCGTGTACACTGCATTGGAAGACCGTTTCTCGAGATACTTCGAATACACTGTTCGAGAGCGAGGGGATTTTTTAATTACGAAAGGCGAACTAGAATTACGCGACACAAGTCGCACGGACGCACTCGTGATTAATATTATTATATTACTCGCTCGTAATACGTTATTCTATTTTTAATCGACCGATAGATATGAATCGTTTCAATTGCGTGACTCGCAGCATGTAATGCAATAAACCTGTGCCCTTTACGCTGAATATTTCTACTGTGCACATGAGTTTGCCTCGTGAATACCTGCGAGCTGTAATTTTCCATTTTGTATAATATAATAGTATGTATTAAGAATATATCCGTTAATAATACATGGCAGCCTATGAGACTGAGGCAAAAATAAAAATGGTACGAGTTTAAATTAAATGGTACGCCTTTATATATACTTGTGTAGAAAATAATTTCATGCATTTGTATGCATTGGTGCACCAGGAAAATACGATGCATTTCTGTTTTAAGTAATATCTGATATCATTTCACTGAACTGGTCGATACAGTATTTTAATCTGTAGAAATAGAAAACTAAATCTTTCACCACGTCTACTACATATTCAAACCACCCTCTCGTTCATCCCTTTTCTATATTTTCGCTACAACTGCATCACGAGTCTTCAGACATATCAGTTATTCAGTAATTTATTAGTTTAAGTAATAAATACTTTCTCTATTTACAGTTAAATCTATCAGCAATTAGAAAATCCAATTTATAAAAATGAAAGTTATTTGTAACTTCCAAAAAAACAGCATGCACAAAACAGAGGAGAAGTATATCCAATTTTTTAGATTTAATTGCATTCCATCAGGAGTAAAAATGAAATAACGTGGATCGCTTTGCACAGACACTGCAGCTTATCCAACAAAATTGAAAGCAAAGCGAACAGTCTAAATTACCATTCCATCGGGACGTTCAATCAAATTGTAATTCACACGCTTTACTTAGCCCCCTCCATTTCGTCGAATCGTCGTTATTCGTTGGCCAAAGTGAGCCGTGTAATTCCACCGTAAGAATGGAACTCCCGTCGTTATCAATTTCAGGTTGAATTAAAGAAAATTCGCTGAAAGTGAGCGATGTCGCGCAATACCTCACCGTTCCGAGCAGAAGTCCCTTCGATCGCAGTAATTATGTATTCCTTTCATGCACCGCGTAATTTCCAAGTTTTGGCATACCTACCGGCACTTGGGAGCTAATTACTAGTTTGTAAATTAACAGCCTCGGGTCCTCATCTGGTAAAGTTCTGAAGAATTTTGCAAGTAAAATAGTTTCTAACGGCGGCATTTTACATTTCGTTGGTTGAATAATTAGCAGCTGATATTACAATAGCAGAAGGGGTTAATGGGTATTTTAATCATTATCTCTTCTGACTTTTCTCGTTCGTTATTCTATCTTTCAAAAGGGAGTTTTTTTCATGACGGCACTCTTCTTAATTACACATTCGTCAGATAAGTAATGCAATTTATTAAAATTGTCTAGACACTTGAAACTTACTTTTGGCACTGGAATTCTTTTTTCACTCGACAGTAGATGCTATAGAAGATTCCTGTACAAAACCAGCGCGCGTAAAGTTACAACTTCATCGCGATGCGAATAGTTCTACTCGTTCCTGCTACACAGATATGGTCTACTTTGTGGTTCACGGTTTTCCTCCAGTAAAGTTCGAGTTGGTTTAAAGTGTTCCGCTTAGCGAAGATCCATAGCTCTCAGAAGAATTTTGGGACTCGTGGGAACCTATCGATTGCGTGGGAACTGTGAATTCATGGACCTTTCAATCCCTAATCGCCCTCGTTTAATGGAGTATTTGATCGTAACGACGTTACCACTACTGTCTCCCAAGAATTTCTCTCCCTCGCAGGAATTTAAATTCGCTTGGTACAAATAACGAAAGAAAATATTTAGCTAACGTTTCAATATCATAAATAAACGAATATCGCGAATAAAATCATTGAACGCTTCCATGGAAAAGGGACCAATAAATGGCACGGAATATTTCCTTATTCCTGCACCTCATTTCGAATTCTGTGGAAAGTCAGTCTTCGAAATACGTCACAGTGCTTTGACTACACTCCCTTCGAATACAAATGTTGACCAAAAGACACACGTTCTTTCACAGTTCCCTGTCGTTACTCGCATGTGTTGGTGTGCAGGGGTTTCTGAATGGTTACAATTTCGACTCCACTTTGGCGACGAAACTCGAGCAAAGTTGTAAGTGAAAAATCCGGATGGTGTAAAGAAAAATTGAATAAAATTTATAGAATCAAGTATGCGATTAGAAACTCACGTAATTTCCAATAGAACCTGCTCTTTCTTCATCTCGAACGAAAGCATCGATGGATCGCGAGAATTCCTGGACCCACCGTGCCACGCGTTAACGCTTTGCGCTCGAATGGCGACTCTCACTCGCCACGATGTTTCGCGTGGCAACTCGAGCGGCTGTATTTACGTTGAATTTCGTTATCTCCAGTTGATAGATGCGAAGTATTGGTTCGCGAATAAGCTCCTTAGGCTGTTTATGTCTTCGGTTGGAAAGTGACATTGTGACGTCAAATTCCTCTACGACTGTAGTCCTGAATACGATGTGTCTAGCGTTAGTACAGTTTCGACGGTCGTGGCGAGCACACGTATCGCGAAATTTTCCACCACTCGTTTTTAATTTCGAGCAAGTGTAAACAGTAATTACGTATCGAGTGTGAGAAATAGAGAAATTAGTGTAATAGACAGTGAATCCGGAAGTAGCAGCGATGACCCACAAGATCCTGGCAACTCAGAATGTTCTGGTAAGTGTTTTGTATAAAAATCACACGAAACGCCACTACAGAACTTGAACTTCGATAATTATCTTTTTGAAAATGTAAACACAGATAATATATCAATTTCATATGTTAATGCTTCTATAAATTCAATTACACGCGAAATTGTCTCGAGTTGCAGCGACGCCCGGCCGCAAAAGTCGTCGAGCGCGAAGGGTTGAAGCATCGCAATCCAAAACGTACACTCGCAACGATATCGAGGCGAACGAATCGTCGAACCGTTAATTCATCTCGAACGGTTCTTTCATCTCGTGTATCTCGTTTCCATAGCGCGAGGTTCGTCGAAGAAGAACGCTCGAGCCTGTTCCGAGTCGCGAGAAGATTTCGACCAGCCTGGTAGAAAGTTTCGTAGCCGTCGACGGCTGGAAGAGCCAAGATCAAAGGGATATGATAAAAGCAATGGCATAACGAGCCGAGGATTTGTGCGAGGCTCTCTGTCGGATGGCAGGCCCACGAGAAACGGATCGTGGAATTATTTTCGTGGAAATTAACGTTCCAGAAGATCGTCGTCCCGCGGACGAAATAAGGGATACGCGGTTACGACAGATATTATCGTACGGTTTCCGCTCGAGTCTCTTTATCGCCCCTCCTTTTCGTTAAGTATCTGAATTCTGAAAAACTTTAGATCCAATTAGACTTTCTCTCTCTCTCTCTTTAGATCCAATTGCCTTTGAACTAACTCATAGCCCACTGAAAATTGTTTTCGAATATTTATAAAATAATATTTAGAATTCATTCGAAGATTTGAAAGTGAAGAAAATAATTGCTGGCTTTTTGTCTATGCTTTTTATAATTGTACATTTACGTAGATTAAGCTACGCGAGAAGACGTGGTCAGACAACCGTTTTCTGTATTTCAATACCACATTTGCCGCTTCGCAATAAAATTCTTGTTACTCTTTTAAAGTAAAAATCGTTTATAGATGTTTCGCGGAAACGTCCACAATAAAGGAGCTGGAAAAGTATTCAAATAGCCGAACAGGAAGAGCTTTACTGTTGCTGTTTAGGTAACCGTAAAAATCGAACGCTTACGTAAACGCTGGGATTCGTTGGTCAGACACGATAGATGAAAGCGGAACATCGCCATTTATCTTGCTACACTGAATCCGATTCCGCAGTTTCCACCACGAAAACGGCGTTTTTCACCGACGATTTTGTCAACGTAAACACAGCTTACGGATTCCACATACGACGGACACCCTATACGTTATCCAACCGCTCGTCCTGGCGATCTTCTTTTAATTCGACGCTCGTCCCAGGTAATTTCATGGAGAATTAAGATCACCACGATCGTAAATCTCCATTCGTCGATCCCTTCGCACTCATCTCGTCGGTCTATTTGTATAAATTCTCCGTGTTTTCTACATATTTTCGTTCGATTTAACTGGCTATCGACAGTACAAACGAAGTGGTACACGTATTCTAGAATAAATATTGCGAAAATTGTCGAGAACCATGCATCGCGAATCATGGGAATGTTTAAATGTTGCGTGAACAAGTTAATGAATTTCCAACGGAATATAGAAAATAAAAAATATTGTTTTACTCCACGTAAAACAGTTTCAATTTACAGTGTCCAACTGGCATTGTTTCACCCTCTTGGACAGGTAGCAATAAACGGTGAAATATTTTTCAATTTTCCAATTGTTCTCACCCCTCGATATTGAAATGAATTGCAAATATAGAGGGACATAAAAGAAGAATACTCGCACACGTACGAAATAGAAGGACATATTTTTCCATTAAACGTAATATTCAGATTTTTGTTTAATGGTAAAATCGCGCGAATTGTTAAGCATCCAACAAACACGTTGTCTCGCTAAGAGCGAAAGTAAATAAGCTGCTGTGAAATAAAAAACGGTCGCAATTAATCCTTTCGTCCTGTTATAAATTACTGGGCAGATCCGCGAGCGACGTCTTCTCCAATCATCGATACTACTGTCAAGGGTAAATTCTCGTGATCTGCTCAGCCAGTTAGATGCAGCCCAATATTTCAAACGATCCCGGAATTTCTCTGTGACAACTGAGTCATGGCTATCCGAGGGATTCCCCTTTCCTCAAACGAGGAAGGGCAATCCCAGCGATAGCCATAACTCAGTTGTCTGGGAAATTACGTAACACATCGTTTCACGATGAATTTCTCAGACTGCACGACACGTTACGTGACGTTACGTTTCCTCAGGTTAAACACGCGATGGCCACGTACACATGCACGTACACTCCGGTCGAGGGAAAATATTCCAGGTCTGACCTTTTGTGCGCCAATCGTAATTACTATTAATACATCAACATTTATTTATTCACCGCTCTGGGATTGGTGGTTAAAGGTGCAAGGGAGTATACGAGTGTTTTATCACAATTCTGTGCTCCACTTTTCGAACGTGCCTGCCTTTCATCTCTTTTTTCTACGTTAGATTATCCTGCACTGTTCGTTTTACTAATGCGCTTTTTCTAATTTAACTTTGAAGCCTCCAGTCTTCTTTTGAAAGATTAATAACGTGAAGGGAGGTCATGGTATTGATGAACTTTGGGTTACGTCTGCTCGCCATCACCCTTAACTCTTTATCTACTATTGGTACCGAAAGGCGCTTAGAAAACTTGTGTTTTTGATATTGTAGGCAGTTGAATCAATTTTTTCTCGCAGAGTTCAGGTGGAAACGGAACGCGTGAAGTCCTCTGTGACAAGTTTATGACACGCTCACGTGCAGACTGTTTTTTTTTTTTGGATTAAAATGTTTCGCGCATCGACGGCGAACAATTAACTTCTGTTGTCGGAACAGTGGTTTTAGAATTTTTCGTTTCTCGCTTCCTCGATAGCTGTGGACGTGGCGTGAATTCTTTATTTTCGAAGGATCAATCGAAATGCGCGTTCTTCAATCGAGAGTTGACCTGGAGGGAATTTCTGAAACGCCATCGAAGACTCCACGTTCTTGCAGCTACCACCCCTCGGTTCTCGAGGTAAAGCGCGTTAAAGGGTGCTGACAACACTCAAACGTAGTGTACTGTATCCTTGCATTTGGCACGAGAGTCAGACACAGTTAGAGTCTTGAAAAATATTTAATTTAACACGTTGACGCACACTCTGAATTCGATGATGGACGACAAAGGCAAATTTTTCTAATTAGTCGATCCTCGGAAGTTCCTCGGAAGAAAATTATCACTTTGTTGTATTAAACGTAATAAAAACTAAAAAAAAGTTCATTAGATTATATCTTAAAATGGCAAAGTCAATAAATTATTAGGATGGTTTATGGCAAGTCTCTGTCAGAAAGTATTTCAATAGAGCGAGAGGTAATTTCCATACGCCCACGGGGCACCTTTTTCATTAGTTACGGAAATAAAGACGGTGCACAATTCTATCCTAACATACAGTTTTGCGTAGGTTTCCCAAATAATACTAAAAAATTTTTCAGTTGTTGTTACGCTTTTTTTTTTGTGTATCCGTAGGGTCCAACAAAAAAATTTCGCTAATCTCGCGTCGGGAGCTGGTGGTTTTCCCCTTTCTAGATTGGCTGAAGTGTTCGTCCCGTTGCGCTGGTACAGATACAAATGAAACTGTTCAATTTCGTCCGGCTTTTTTAAACCGAACCTTTCCTACGCAATCCACCCGCGGGCATTAAACGAACATTTTTTTTAAAGCCACGTAAAAAGCAAATATGTAAAGGCCCTCGAGGTTGATAAAAGAATAGGGGCAAATGGAGAACGTAAAACGGTTCCAAGATGGTATAAAAATATGGCGAGCACAATTTGGTTTACTATGCAGTTCGATTGATATATTTGCGGATGGTTGTTTCGAGTGCCTCCCCGATGATGGATGCTTTTATCCTGACGCACGTTTTTATAGAGTATCGACTGAACGCGATTTTGCTGCGGATTTTACTGTGAACGTAACTAATGAAATCTCAAGGTTACTACTCACACACGTGGCTGATGCCCAATTACTTTATGTCTGCAAATATAAAAGTTTTATTTTCGTCCGGAATAAAATAAACCTGAGATGCACTCAACATTCGAATATCTACTATTTTATCTATGTATCTGCTATTTTATCCAGACACGTTACGTACAATACAATACACAGTATGTATCAGTGAAAATTATTAAGCAATATAGTTGGAGATAACTATAGAAATTATTTTTGAATAAATGTTTCAAACTGTTTTTATCTACAATATTCACAGCTTGAATCAATTGAATATTTTCAGTTTCGAATAACCGCGTAAGAGTGATTAGTTATTAACGTAAAAGGTATAAATTACATAATTCGTTCTCATGGTCAGTGAACAGTTTAAATAGGCTGATTCATCCTGTTTAAATGCATACAGTTTCCTATTACTGTTTCAATCACTCTTCTCTTATGCGAATGTAGCCTTGCACGGCTTAATTTCATTCGTTGACCCGTGGAATGGACGATGTCCGATTCTGATTACATTCTTAATAAAACAGAACGCTTTTGTAGAAAACTCAGGGACGTTATTGCAAACTTGTTGCACGTGCTTAATAGCGATTTTCTTTCTCAACATTTGTATAAAAAAAAAAGATCTTCAGCGTCTGAAATAATAAAAATGGCGTACGCGCGTTGTAAAAGCGAGCGACGTTCGAAATTTCAATGCACCTGGAAGTTGTGCTTTAACTCAACACCTTGCAAGATCGTAATTCGACGAAACACTTTTTTAAGCAATATACTCGCAACAAGCGATGTAAAAAGTTTTGCATCTTGAATGTTGAAAAATGTACGATGACCCAAAATTGAAAATAACGTCACCCATATAACACCTGCGTCCATGTAACAAGTATTTCCACACCTAGTACGAGCTTACACCTAACTTCACCGACGTCAATGTCCACTTGTTATCTTTAAAGCACATAGCCGGACAGTTACACCTAATACAATTTAATTTAATTAATTGAACGCTGGCGTTGCGTTTACTTTCATCGTTTTATAACTTGATGGCATTTCAACGACCACAAAGGTAACGAGTACGACGACATCATCTGTGTCGTGTGTTTCGATCAATCGTTTTGACCAATACGATTTCGAAAGAAAAGCTTGAATCTTTTTTATTCGAAATTGCAAATAGCAATGTGTTAACGTAATTTTCCACCTTTCAGTGTAATTAAAAAGTAATATAACTTTCAGTCATTCTATTCGTAGGTGGTAATCATTTTGACTTATTTCAGAGGCTTTAAAGTGCCAGGTTATTTATAAAAATTTGCAAACTATTTATAAATTTAAATTTTCTGAAAATTTGCCATCTGTAGATATGAATTTCGTTTTATTCATCGAAAGTGCATAATAGTACTCAAGATGCTATGGCTCTTTTGATATGAAAATTTAGTACTTGTGCTTTTTCGATAATCCAATAACAGATACGCGCATCATCTTGACGTACTATGGCCTTTTATATCTGCTGTATAATGCAATTTCTATTCACAAAATTTTTCAGTATTTGGTGCATTTCTTTAAATAGTAAAATTATACCTCTCAAACGAAAATTATTTTTTAAATACCTTGGCGTATCAAATTCAATTAATTCTTGTAATTATCAGTACCTGTTCCGAGATATTGTTCCTCGTTTCCAACCTAAAACGTAGCTTTTAAGCAATTAAAGTTAAAATTAGTTGGGCAATTTAGAACTTCCTAGGAAGTTCGATCAATTTAAGCCACGATATTCTTCATAAAAAGAGGGGTGCACTTTTACGTGTCATTTCTTCTACATTAATTTTACCTGTCGAAAGTTCATAACATCCTTCGATAGAAAATTTGTCGCTATCACACTGGACGTTCGATTTTATTTCTAAACTGTAATCGAACGAGACGTGGCGAGAGTGGCGTTTTAAAAATTCGTCGAAAACCTTCCGAATAAATGGCACTGTAGCAGCATTAGATTACGTAGCAATAATAGGACCGCTCTAACTACTTAATGAGAATGCGAACTTCACGACTTGGTAAGAAGTACAATTTCAAGTTGCGCGAGTTGATTTTACGCCCGCTCGGAACTAATTAAGGAACAATCGGTTAAGAACAATAAACGGGAAATTTAGCTACGGTCTCGCGGTCGGTCGCTGTGGCAAATGTTTACCCATTAAACGTTTAATAACACCGTCGAAAAAGATATAAACCCAAGAGTTGAAGTCAACCGCGGGTTATCCTCGAACTTTAGCAAAACGGTGTAATCCACTTATGGCTTTAAGGCTCTTAATGGTTTTACGAACGAGACGCGAAACTAGTGTCTGACTAAACTCGCCACGATCTACTGCTGAGGCTCAGAATTATGGGACTGACGCCATCGCAAATGACTTAATTCGTGCTTAAAAATATTTTATACAAATTCCAATGCGAGTAACAAATAGTATACGACGATAAATAATCTTGTATACAGCAAGCAACATCGAAGCAACATTTATTTTCCTAGAAAACGATGATTTATTTAAACGTCTCGATAAGAAACAGGAAGAACCTTATTCGAGATTCGAATGCAAATGTAAATGGACATTTACCATATGCTGATTGAACGCTATGTTGCCAGATTCGTATTATTTCGACGGACAGTTACCACCCTCATAAATATGCAGGGGTGTCGTGCAGAAATATTCCCCGAGCAAAGTTCGCGACACGAAGTACGCGATGTATTAGCCCGGATTCGCTAAGATAATAAGATTTATTACCATCCGACGAGCAACCTCCGTCAAACTTCCGTGCTTCCACCCTGGCAGCCACCCCTGGCTAGAATAGTTATGTACCTTGGTGCCTCGCGGCGATTCACTCTCTTAAATACGCGATTCGATCCCTGATCGCTGTACACGATACTGAAAACCGTCGCAATCTTCGCGATTCGATATACTATATCAATGTTCCGCAATTTTTTCACGACGCATCTACGTTTTCTTTGACAATTTCACAATACGCCACAAGTAGAAGCTCCCAGCGATTCACTTTCTTAAATACGATTCAATCCCTGATCGCTATGCACAATACTGAAAACCGTCGCAATCTTCGCGATTCGATATACTATATCAATGTTCCGCAATTTTTTCACACACATTTACGTTTTCTTCGACAATTTCGCAGCGCGCCACAAGTAGAAGATCACAGCGATTCACTTTCTTAAATACGCGATTCGATCCCTGATCGCTGTGTACGATACTGAAAATTGTCGCAATCTTCGCGATTCGATATATTATATCAATGTTCCGCAATTTTTTCATCTTTCACGACACATCTACGTTTTCTTCGACAATTTCGCAGCGTGCCACAAGTAAAAGCTCTCAGCGATTCACTTTCTTAAATACGCGATTCGATCCTTGATCGCTGTGTACGATACTGAAAATTGTCGCAATCTTCGCGATTCGATATATTATATCAATGTTCTGCAATTTTTTGACGACGCATCTACGTTTTCTTCGACAATTTCGCAGCGCGCCACAAGTAGAAGATCACAGCGATTCACTTTCTTAAGTACGCGATTCAATCCCTGATCGCTGTGTACGATACTGAAAACCGTCGCAGTCTTCGCGATTCAATACACTACGTCAATGTTCCGCAATTTTTTCATCTTCCAGGACACAATCTACGTTTTTTTCGACAATTTCTGCGCGCGCCACAAGTAGAAGCTACAACGAGCAGACACAACGATGGCAGAGCACTGTGCTACGTTCTCCAGCTAGATTGAAGCACTACCACGTCTCGAAGTTAAAAGTCGTAGAAGAGTATCTCTCGTTGGAGGTCTGGAATAATTTTACATTTATTTACAAGCTTCTATAAATAGAAGATTAATTCGAATAAACAGAAAACGATGTATTTTCGTTACGTTTGGAAAGGAGCGATAGTATTTCGTTGGCTTATCGCATCGTGACATCGTTCTCGCGTGTTTAGTGCACACTAAACCGTACGTACGCATAAGGTACCAGCACGGCTATGCAACCACCTCGCGGTGTGCCTTGGATTATTCTAATGCCAGCGGCACACTTTTTATTCAAAGCGCGATAAAACGACGACAAAAAACCGCGCGTCAACTTCTCTGGTGTCGTTGAGAAACTGAGGCTTCTCTCTATAACGTTATTCGAGAACCAGTCGCGAAAGTAGACGTTTCGAATCCTGCGATGACGTTCGAATTGGTACCATTTTTCAGTACGAATATCAACTACAGCTTCTGCTCACTCAATTTTCTTTTTCGTGCAATGCAAAAAGATCTTGGAGGGAATTCGATTCGAGAATATAAAAATGAAAGCTTCGCGGTTTAAAATGCGCTCGAATTAACTATCGCACGATTTCTTTTCACCAAATTGTAATTTTGTAATTTTGGGTATTGTAATTATCGACTGAATATCGAGATTAGCAGGTTCAACGGACTTGTACAATAATAGATATGGAGACGAGACTTAAAGAAGAAAATACGAATGCGAAATGAACCTTCTCTTCAAGAGATTTACGCAAGTTAAAGAGTATAGACCGAAGCGAACGATTACATTAGTCGCGTTACCATTTTGTCTGACACTGTATAAACTGTTCGACCATATCGTGCGATATTCCAGGCAAAGATAAAACGAGAGGTACGAGCAACAAAATTGCGTTCCAGGTATCAGTTTTTACGGAAAAAGGACTGAAAATTGTTGATGAATAGGTCCATTCATAATAAAAATCCGCGAGACAGGAGGGACACGAGTACCCGCGGACAGCCATATTGGATTTTGCTACGCGTCGCGATGTAGTACAGACTTTTACGCACTGCATCTGTGTTTGATGAATTTTCAAGCTCGTTCCTCTCGGAAACGAAGCTTCAGACACTATAACAGTGATTCTTTCATTTTGTTTCAGCTTTCTGAACGAGCACGCGAAATCTCCGCGAAACTAAACGAATATTCGACACGAAAAGATGGTAGAAAATGGTATTTATCGAAATATTCGAGCTGTTAGAGAAGAAAAGAAGATTTCGTAAGAAGATGGCAAAATTGTCTCTCGCGGAAATGAGATATTTTAATTTCGCGACGGTCCTTTTCGCCTCTGCGCTCTTTTCACCTTGAATATACCTAAGAAACGTTAATTCAGCAAGATTACATTCACGGGTAATGCAAGCCACATCCCTATCTGTATCCGTTGTAATTTTATTCGAGACACGTCTCGTATATCTTCCGCGATTTCCATTCTTAAGATCCCTCCCCAGAGAGAGCAAACAATGAATTAAATCACTTTAACCGTGTCTAGCCACTCCTCGCAAGGAGGAATTTTAAAATTAAAAGTACTACTCTGAGACGGCAAACACGGCTATGTTACAGAACGCAAACTTAATCGATCATTCCAGCAAACCTCGTTAATGCCCCAGGAAATTGGCAATTGTGGTCCGCTAAGTGTTTTGATTAATTCATGAATGTAATAATCGAAGTGCCATTTTATGTAACAACCTGATTAAAACATTTTTACGTTCGCGATACACGAACGAAAGGAAAAGTTCGAACATCTTTCGATTATTTCGAACGCAAATATATTTAAAGTGGTCTGAACACTTTATAGAGACAGCATCGCGTCGTCTTTTTCGTCGCTTTGTATCATACGATCTTGAAAGCGCACGGTAGACTCCAAATTTTGTTAGTCTTTTATGCGACTGCATAACCACGCGACGCCAAGAACTGTTGGAATGTTTAGCGAACAGAAGAGCGACGGAAAACATTCTTGCGAGCATACAAAGCCGTGAAAAACTCTTTGACGTACATGCTAGACTCTCCAGGGTCATACGTTGCACTTTTTACCTTTTTGGATACGTAGACTTCGATCGTATTGCCTCGTCCGACGCTACGATTCACACTTTTCCCGTATTTTTCGCGAATATATTATACTCCGCGCATGAATCTTCTTTTACATGGAGGGTGCCTCAGGATGGGCGGTACAATCGGATAGGAGGCTATCCCGTACAAAAAGATAAGTCAGAACTGTGGAATAAAATTTATCGTACGATGTATCGTTCCTCCAAAAAAATTGGCTTTCAAAATTTATTGTATATAAATGTGTTTGGCAAGTTCGACGAATTTTATAATCATTTGCAAAGTTTGTTTCTCCTGAGGAACAGGCGACTTTCGTTCACAGCGGTTATTCAAATCAGTGTATAGTTTTATGCACACGGTGTGTCATAGAGCAGTGCATTAAACAGAGGATATACAGGCCTTAAAATTGAAACGACTCGCACTTTGAATTTAAAATTTTCCATAACTTACTGCGGCTTCGCGCGACGCTAAAATCCCAAAGGACGAAGGCGATGTAAACACAATAAAACGCCGCGGACAGGATAAAATTCATTTCCATCCGGTGTAAATATAATATTCGCTTCATTCCTCTTTCAGACGGTAATATAATTATACCGTGGAAAGGTGGAAGAATTTATCTGATCTTTAACCGTTCGATCCTTTGTCTGCTCGTCTCTCTCGCGGTATCAAGCGGTCCGTTCTCATTGTCATGCACAATCGATAGAGTACGACGGTGGAATACTCGATTCATCGAGGCTCCTCGATCGCGACTCGTGAACAATAATCAGTGAACCATTAGATTTGAATTTGGATTCTATCAGAAACGTCTCGAGACGCACGATCCTCGACCGCGATGTCCTTTGACGATATACATAGCGATGATCGACGCCCTCGAGAGGATAGCCGAGCCGACAAAGCGCGCGACTCTATATCGACGACTTCTTGACAGGAAGCTTGACAATAGAAATATATATTTTACACGTTACCTGGAGGATCAATGCGAATATTCATTGAAATGTAATCTATATGCTACGCTATGTAATAGCAAAAAATATTCCACACGAATTGATGGATTTAAGAGTATCCAGAGTACAAAAATGAATAGTTATAGAGCAGTAAATTATTTTCATCAAGTCTAATGCACGTCTGATACGGAAGCGGAAAGTTTATTCTCTGCGTTCGTTCGTCGCCTAAAAACTTTCGAACAGTAAACTCTTGGGCCACAAAATGCGCCTCAGCTCATTATGTCTGGCTAATCCAGATGAATGAGACTATTTTCATCCAGCTATGTCCTTCCTCTCTCGAGTTACGAGTCTGTTTTTTCTAAGCGAAATGTTATTAAAGAAGGTAAAATCAGAATCTAGTTTCCAAGTCGAGGAGTAAAGCTGGTACTGTATGATATTCTGACAAATGTGTATGGCGTTCTCTGGGCGCCATTTTGAAACTACTCTATTCGAGAAATCATGATTTTTATGCTTAACTAAACACAGACGGGGAACGTAGCAGTAAAACTTTTCACACGCCGTTGTTTGCTTCACTTTTAATGTATTTTTCATTACTGAAGCCCTTTTTTTCTGTTCGTTTCCATTTTTGTAGTGTACTTCTGGTTATGCAACACTGGCAGCCGTCAGTGATCAAGGGACTAGTTAAAAATGTACAGAAAACTTTCCTGGGCTTCGAACTAACAGTGTATAGCGATAAAACTGAATGTTTAACATGTTACAAGTGCTATTAAAAATTGCAAACACGGTTATAGGGGTCAGTATATAACTTAGTTAGAGAAAATTTGTAAAATATACTTGTGGTTCGAGAGAAAGTTAGATGAACGTTTGAAAAATTAGTAGAAACGAATTTCTAAGTTTCTCACTTAATATTTGTTAATTAAATGAGCTAGAATTGCTAAATGAATTGCTAAACGTCAATTAAATAGCTTTGTTCGAGAAATGAGTTTTCTCACGTCATAAATAATACGGGAATGTACGATATTGGTCTCGTTAGAATTTCAAGCAACAATTTTCGAATGAAGACGTCTTCATTGGAAATGTATGACATCTGGTTGCCGCATATTTTTCCATATATTGCTTTCTATCCATGAATATACTTCCATACATTTGCACTGAAAAACGTGGTAATGTCACAGAAAAATATTAAAATACGTTAGCCTTTTCTAAGTATACATATATAAAGCTAATGTTTGAATAACGAGTTCGATCGAATAGTAAAATTCGATGCAAAGTAACTACAAACGAAATTCTACTAGTGTCTGCTCATTTATAGACTAACACCACTGGTGTCCTCGCACGCGAATGAGTTTCAAAGTCGTTTCTCTCTAAACTAAAATTTCCTCCAAGACAAACACTTCGAAACTGTCAACGAGATCGAAGAACGTGAGTATGAGCGTTAAATAGACTTTAAAACGATGCGATAGAATTTTAATAATTCATAGGCAGTTCGAAATTTCCACTTTACGCGCGTCAGATTCGTAAATTTGCGACCATTTAATCGCTAATAAAGCAGATACCAATTATACGTCCAGCGAACCAAGCTATAAACGAATAAATTGACCTGCTGCATAAGTGCGCGTAAAAATCTCACGTCCCAAACGCAGCCACGAAATTACGTTCGTGCCGCATAAAGTTCCTGTCCAAACGAACAGAGCACTTCGTCGTCTCTTTACGTACGTGCACGCAGTCTGACGGTGAAGTCGGTGTTAAAATATTCTAATTATCGTCGTGACTTTTTAGTACTTCATAAAGTCATTTGTCTGCGTCCTCCTCTTGTAAAACATCCTACTTCTGCTTGTAAAAGAACATTGATTCTAGCTACTATTTCTATTCAAACTCTGAATCCTTAATGACTTATCGTTTTACATTTACACCATATAACACAGAGATCTATACAAACAATTCATCTTCCAATTTAAGTACACTTTTGAAATCTCTAAAATCCATTTTCACGAAAAATCACGATTTTTTGGTATTATATATCCATTTTATAGAGAAAAAGTAGTCTTTGAAATTTATGATACACAGTAGCTACGTCTTTCCTCTGTTCGACTGAAGCCACTGTCGTTTTTTACCTGTCACCGTCCATTTATCACTTTTTCGTCGCGTGTCTTCCTCTCGCAAGAAAGATATCGTCGAAATAATTCACAAACGATATCAAACGACACGAAGCTTGATCGACGAACAGCTATGCGCCCGCGAAGTACGAGCTTCGCGATAATCGATCAAAGACGCACCGCGGGACAGTTAACCCATTCACCAGGTTTGCACAATAACGTTGAAACAGCGGTATGGTTTCGCGTCTAATAAGTAACGAGGACTGCCAATATTCAACGAGACAGCCCAACGTGTTTACGTCGAGGTGTAACTGTGTTGTTCATTGAAAGGACAGACACTGCGCGTCGAAACTTAGCTTCCATTGGACGCTCCTCAGAAATGTTCACAAGGATTCTCAGTCCTTAATTAAATATTAAAAATGACAATTTTCACTAGCAAATAAATATGATTAAATTACTATGCACGTAGATTTGGTGTTATTAAATTAATCTAAGCCTTGCTGAACACCAATTATCAAAATAACAGTATTGTTAATATCGTCAATATACAGTTAAATTAATTAATATTAAGCACTGTATAATAATGAAATATTAGTTTATAGATCACTGCATGTGTTCTGTCATATATATATAACGATGACTCGTCGAAGAGAGAGCGTCGAAGCTTATTGGGGTTGTAATTTAAATAACGTGCCAGCGATTTATGGACAGCGTGTGAAAAAAGTTGGAACGCACGAGGATACTTCTTTCTGTTACCAGTACGATTTAATGGTAGAAATGAATTCAGAAATTCGTGGAATAAGAGTTACGAGGTGGAACGAACGACGCGAACATTAGCAACGATCATTTCCCCTCGAATCGTCGATCGTTTTACCCCCTCGAACCGGGTATACATTACAACCGGTGGGCATCAATTTTCACTTCACTCGTGCTCCTCCGTTCGGCTCTATTTCACTTGCGGGGATTTTCATTTAGCCACGAACACGAAACCACGCGAGCTCTTTTTGGTATCCGGCTATTTATAGACAGAAACGTGTACTGTGCGACTTGGTGGAATTTTCAAGAACCAAGAAAAACCGTTCGACTCAACAATTCACCCTGAAACTGGTTAAAACCCAAAGAATGTAGAATTACAAATTTTCTCTGGACGCGGAGGGACGAAAAGAGTAACAGGATCCTCGAAACCTCGGATTACAAACGGATTACGAGGAAATTAATTAAAATCCACGCAATCGTTCCCGCAGCTGCGCCCCCAGAATCGCGTCATTAAAATCCACGAATCATTTCGAACAATTTCAGACAATGTTTCGACCACATCGATGAACAGGGGTGCAACGGAACAGCTCGCGCGTCTGTCCCGCGTTGCACGGGGCTGTCGAAAATGCTGTAACACAAAATTGCCCCTGACGAACGTGATTAAATCTCGAGGCAGCCGTGATTTACGTGCGCGCGGTTCCAATTATCGCGCGTTGCAAAAAGGATCGCGCAGGTTGCAGCTGGAAATTTATGTCGCGATATATCAAACCGCGGTGGAATCTGCCTCGCTTCTATTTAACGATCGCCTTCTTCTCGCTGCTGATCACGGGACATTTTAATGCAGATCAGCCGTGCCACGAGGTGTGCCTCGCGAAAATTAAAACCGCTAATTGGAAATTAAATATGTCGTTACTGGTAAACGAACGTTCCGCCAGCGTTCATCGTGTCCAGGATCGAACGACGAGTGCCTCCACCAACTTGCGTTCGTAAATCGCGCGATCGCTGGAATCGCGACCGCGAAAATTCTGGCCCTGTCGGTTGCCAATTTTCATTAGAGAATTGACGCGCGTCCAGCTTCTCCCGTACGCGCGATTCCCACGGCATTCAATCGTATTTACTTCCTACTACGGATTATCGAAAGGTTTCGTAATGCGTCGAACCGGCTGTCCCAACGGGTGGCCGCTGTTCGAGAGCCAATTAATCCTCGATACGGACCGCGATCGAAAAATCGACCACTGACGACCACGCGAATAGGGTTTAATGACGGAGCAAGCTCGGAAACGAAGCATTCGGGATTACAAAACACCCGCTGCGCTCGATGCGAGCGGTTCTGCTCGATGGAAATCGGCTGCGCGATCGGAGGCGTTGCTGGCGGTACGTTCGCCAGGATCGATGGGAACCAGCGTTGGAAATTCTCTAAGTATTAACGATTTCTCTGTCGTTCGCGAGGTGCTTTACTATCGTGGGAATTCGCGATGGAACCTCGATCATTCGAATCGATTTTAATATACGCCACTGAAGTAATTGGGTTGCTCTGTCTTTCGAAAGAAGTATAAACTTTCCAAATCTTTCAATTAAAATTGATATTGCTTTATGAATGCAAAATTGAAAAACAAAGCAATGGATATGGTGAATCTGGAAATTAATAGCTTCATAATGAATTAATTTGCTCTCGTAGGCATAATTGACGGTAATCGTTTCATCGATATAAATAGTTAATAATTTGCAAGTTGTTTCGAAATGACGGGAAACGATCGCGAAATCGTCGAGATTGTTATCGCTAGCGTAGACATCCGATGCGTGGAATATCAGCAGGGGTATATAAACGTAAAATGAGCTAATTATAAGCTTTGCTTCGCTCGTAGCACGCGTTCTCATTCATCTCGATTTGACTGGGCTCGTAGAGAGCGAACATCCCATACAGAGTGTTTCGTGGGCCGTTTAAAGCGTGTTTTACATCATTAATTTACGAACCGCTCGCAAACCATTGGCCCACGGCGAATATTCCATTCAGCCTAATTAACGTTTATCAGATCGGTTTATGGATCGTTCATAATCGCCGATTCGCCAACGCGATACCAACGAATGCTTCGTTCCACGTGCCACGCGATTTCTCAGCTATTTTCACGCCCACGGATCGCACGAAACTTGCTAAAAAGCTCTCTATTGTCCCTCAGTCTCTCGAATCGAACTTTCGTTATTCTTACATTTCACGGTTGCTCGATTATTCGCGCAGGAATCCTCGCAATGCCAATGTAACGGCTTCAATAAATCCCTCAAGAGTCTCGACGAGGCGTAATAAAGAGCTTCCGGTTCGCGACGCGTTCGAATCTCCTTGGAAAATTTGTTTCTCAAACAGTTTAGCATTTGTTTCTATCAACTTTGAAAAAGATTAATTAAGTGACTTGAAAATAAGTCTGAATTTTAGTAATCGAAGCTCAAGTTTCGTTCACGATTTTATGTACTCGAAGACAGTAAAATTTGAGTATCAACATCGAAATTCGAAAGGGTGTCTCAATAGTTCGCGTTAGTCTAACACGCTCGCAAATTACTTGCAACATTACTTTACAAACAGTTTAGCATTTGTCTCTATCAGCTTTGAAAAAGATTAATTAAGCGACTTGAATGTAAGACTGAATTTTAGTAATTGAAGCTCAAGTTTCGTTCACGATTTTATGTACTCGAAGACAGTAAAATGAAAGAGAGTATCAACATCGAAATTCGAAAGGGTGTCTCAGTAGTTCGCGTTAGTCTAACACGCTCGCAAATTGCTTCAATTCGAGCGACTTGAAATTCAATCGCGCTGAGCAACGCGAACGAGACTTAACCAGCAGCTCGCTAGTAAAAGATTTCGAAGAGGAAACGGCGCTTTTCCTGCGCATACACCTCCTCACAGATCCGAAGAATAACCGTACGATTTGTCTTCGAGTTCGAAACGACTCGACTTCGCGTTTCAATTTCAGAAACGCTTTACTTAAACAGCAATCCAACCGCTCCCTCGTTTATCTCTGAATAACCATATACCTTATTTCTCGATAAATTTCAAGCGTCGTTACACTGGCAGCGCGAAATTTCAAAGAACAAACGCTAAATCTGCCTTCTGCTAACAATCAAACGATTTATCAACCACTGAAATCATAACACGATCGACTAAAGCAAATACTACATCTCCATCCCCACAAAATGACTAAATCATCCCAAAATCTCTCAATGAAAATTACAACCACTGTCTCACCGATAAAAAAACCAAATTACCATCCATCGACCTTTCTAAACAATATTCATTCATCGATGCGTTTCGATAGCTGGCCGCATATATAAAGCAGCAAAGTGGAAGTTCGAAAACTAAGTCTGCTCGACGTAGCCGTTAATGGACGCTAATGGTGAACCTGGGCTTCTGACAGTGGACACTCGCTGTTTTTCACCCTGCGTATACCACGAATCGAGCACTCAATTAATTACCGTCCCTTCGTTCTTTTCCTTAAACTCGATCAGCCTCGCCAAACGTCTTGTCCTCCCTTTCGTGGCGATACTCATCGAATATTGTCGTTGCGACAGACTCACCAGATCTCGTACGTTTCGTGCGTGTCAGCTGGACTTTAGCTCGCGAATAGGCGAACTCGCGTGGCTTCGAGGATCGTCTCAGTTTACGCGCGATTACGCCTCGAAGGGGTTCGAGGATCGCGCGATCGGCACGGGACGCGCGCTTCCACGATACTGACCGAGGTCTCGCGGTACTCGCGTCGCGACGCTCGAACGCAGAGCGCGTACTCGAGACGCCAACCTATCCCAGGCTGTTCGCGTGCAACGAGTCCACGTTTCGCCCACTGAAACTCGACGCCCCTCTGTCTACGTCCGTGAACACTTCAATTTTCGAGCACCAACTTCTGCTTCTCCAATCTGCACCCCTGGATCTTTCTTCGTCGGTTCTGTGGTATTCGTTCGCCACTAAAAGATATGCGGCACGTTTCGTTGTGTCTTAGGGGATGGTTGTGGCTTGCGATGGTCGAATTGGCTCGATTGTTTCGTTATTGTCGCGTTATATGGATTCTTTTGAAAGGTACACTGTTTGGTATTGTATGGTTGTGTGATTCGTGTTGGTATTGGTGAATTTGCGACAACCAGACAAGGTATTTTCGAACATCGTTTCGTTTATACCTGATGAAAGGCTTCTGGTATTATCGCGGTCGAGTAACATTTCTATAAAAACGTTTCCTTGTGTTTTAGGGGATGGTTGTGGCTTGGGATGGTCGAATTGGCTCGATTGTTTCGTTATTGTCGCGCTGTATGGATTCTTTTGAAAGGTACACTGTTTGGTATTGTATGGTTGTGTGATTCGTGTTGGTATTGGTGAATTTGCGACAACCAGACAAGGTATTTTCGAACATCGTTTCGTTTATACCTGATGAAAGGCTTCTGGTATTATCGCGGTCGAGTAACATTTCTATAAAAACGTTTCGTTGTGTTTTAGGGGATGGTTGTGGCTTGCGATGGTCGAATTGGTTCAATTGTTTCGTTATTGTCGCGTTGTATGGATTCTTTTGAAAGGTACACTGTTTGGTATCGCATGGTTGTGTGATTCGTGTTGGTATTGGTGGAAACGAGAGAAAACAAGACAAGATATTTTCGTTTATACCTGATGAAAGGCATCTGGTATTATCGTGGTCGAGTAACATTTCTATAAAGTAATCGCGTCGTAAAATCACAGGTGCAATAAAAATTTACGATCGCGGTTGTGGCCTGTGCCACGTCGTGATAGGAGCTAGCATTTTTCTATAGGGAATAAAAATGACCGTGATTGTACTGAGTATTACTTAAGTAGAAAATATTAGCCCTCGACACCTTTTATGTCGCGTTTAAAGGGACGATTACTACTGGCGTTACTTCGAAAGTAATATTCTGCGTAGAATTGAATATTAAAGTGTACTGTGTTTTTTTTTTTTTTTTTAGAAAAAGAGCATCCCTCTTTTAATTCCACTCCTGGATTAATTAAACGCCAACACCGATTTAAGATTGGATTTCTCTTCGAATTGTGCACTCCATACTGGGTGTCTCGAAACGAACGTAGAAAACTTCGAACGTAACTCTTTGGAAGATTATTCTGATCATTATTCTAATTTTAATATATTATTATTCCATATTAACCGGTTTATACCAATTTTAGTTTGTCACTAATTTGGTAATTAACTATCGCACAACTCGATTTACTGATTGCAACGTGCTAAAGTAACGAAATGAAAGTGTACTTAATTAGTTAGTTATTAGTGATCCACACTCTGTGATCTCAAACTTGTTAACTTTAATAACTCAAAATTCTATCGAATACTTTCGATACTTTTTAATTACATACGATTAAAAATTGTATAATTGTCTTAATTAAAGTCGCTCTTGCGACGTTTTTTTCGAACTGATTTCGAGACACTCTGTAGAATCTTCATCTCGCTGATGTCGAGTATTTGTTTACGAAAACAGACACGCGACGACAAATTGAAAATTACAACGCCCTCCGGTATTCGAAAAGCCTTTAAACGAACGGAGACACGGATTGAAACGATGCCAATTATAAATTGATTTAATTTCGCAAGAGGATTTGCGAATTAATTAAAAATTCTTCGAGACCTCGCGTCGCACGCTTTGTTAGCTCGCGCATCTTTTCGCGACACGCGAAAACAGGAAACGTGTGCCTGGCGAACAATTGCTCGCAGTGGCGCGTGAGAATTTTGATCGACGCAAACGCCTCGCCGCGATCTTTCTCTCTTTTCCACTCTCGTTTTTTTTTCAGTAACAGCTTTCCGGTTTCACAATCGCAGAAAAGAATTTACCCGCGAAATAATCGGACCGCGACAGCCGTTTCACCGAGTTGTTTGATTGCTTACGTCACTTCCATTCGTCCGCGTCAAGTACCAATCACGCACAGGAGCAAGGTTTCCCTTTGCTTTCATGTCTCTTGCAAGTTTCTACTATAAAAGTCCATTCTCATCGATTCAACGTTTTGTTCGCGACGAATCGACTCTTTGCTCTGTGCACCCCATTTTCATGCAATTTTGTCACCTTCCAGATCGATAGAAAATGACTATCGTTTTTTCTACCATTTCGAGAAATGGCCCAACTTATAATTAATACATGTATGCACGTTTCTTAAGAAACATCGAGGAGATGAAAACAGACTCCGATTCTTTCATTTACAGTGTCGAATTAGATATAGGAAAAGCAATCGAAATGGCTGTGTGCAACGCGTAAAGCAAGCGGATGTCGCGAAATGGCTACAGAACGTGCCATGGTCTCAAAGAACTTTAATAGATATCACATAAAATAGTGGACAATTTAGTGACCTTCCAGATCGATAGAAAATGTCTATCGTTTTTTTTCTGCCACTTCGAGAAATGGCCCAACTTATAATTAATACATGTATGCATGTTTTTCAAGAAATATCGAGGAAATGAAAATAGTCTTTGATTCTTTCATTTACAGTGTCAAATTAGATATAGAAAAAGCAATCGAAATGGCTGTGTGCAACGCGTAAAGCAAGCGGATGTCGCGAAATGGCTACAGAACGTGCCATGGTTTCAAGGATCGCTAACAGATACCACATAAAATAGTGGACACGTAAAAGTAACGAGTGTCTCGGATGCCCTGAAGCCTAGAGAGATTTCTCGTCGCCTGTACCACGCAATAAAACGTGTGTGTACAGTGTTTATTGATCTATTATCTAATAGAAACAATAGGAGCTGCAATATACAGCGTCGTTGATTGCGCCATAGACTCTGAGAATCGCGTATCTACATAAATACTGTGGTAAATGAAATGTTTAAAAATCAAGCTTGCCTTTCTTCGTACTCTGAAAATACAGACGTGGAAAGATCGAGCTTTCGAACACATTAATTATCGTAATGCGAGAGTTTAAAGGGTCCTCCCTGAACAGGCGTCGCCGCAAAAGCAAACTTAATAAAGCGCCGTTAATAAAAACTTGCAAACGATTGCGCGTGTAATTCAAAGCGATATTATTTTCCTATCATTGTCAAGCGTGTTACGTGGCAGCCAAACCGTAGGGTCGACATGATTAATAGACGCAGTTAATTTCCCGCGAACCAATTTAGGGAGATATTAAAAGTTCGGCCAATTAATATCATCACTCACTAGATTATATCGCCTGGGTATCACCCCGTCCTTCCTATTGTATTAACGGCCCGTGAGTTATGAAAGTTTCACTCTCGTTTAGAGGGCAGAATTCCGTCACCCCCTCTGAACATATTATTACCCTAATTGGGTATCAATAGGTGCCTATTTCGAATTACCATTCGAATCGAATTCGTGGCACTCCGCGTCAAATTTTTCACTAATTAAATTGTACACTGTAGCTTCTTTTTACATAGTTTCTTGTAGAATTAGAAATTCGTATAGAATGATCGATACTGAATATAATCGTAGTGATTGTGGTAGACGTATTCTGTTCGTAATAATATTGAATTGAAGAAGATATTTATCTTGCGACAATACAAATGTAGCTTACTGTCGTATGAAAATGATTAAATTGATTTGTGTATCGTGTGACAAATTTTAATAGCAACATTGGGATTGCTGTTTTCTTCAGAAATACAGCAGTTTTACTCACATTATTGATTGCATCTTCCAAACCGTAAGTCCTACAAGAAAATGACAAACATTACTGAAAATAGCGATCAATTTTCTATTATAACAGTCCCTATTTTCCTCTGCTGCTCTCTCTCTCTCTCATCTTAATTATAGAATTTTAGAGTACTGCTAATTAAATAAAGAAATTCCTTAATTCTCATTGAACAGAAAGAGTAAGATAAATTAGACCTCCCGCTTTAAAGGTAAGAGAGAGACAGATATATAAGAAAGCTATAAGAAAGAGTGAGACAGATGGTACCGACTTACTTAAGAAACCCCTGGCGCCATCTCTGTAAAAAGTGCTCAAACTGGTCGCAAACAATTATCGACAGTCTTGAGAAGTTCACTTCGCTGTCGATAATGCTGAGCGACCAGTTTGAGCACTTTTTACAGAGATGGCGCCAGGGGTTCTTCAGTAGGGTGGTAACATCTGTCTCACTCTTTCCTATAGCTTTTTTATATATCTTTCTCTCTCTTACCTCGAAGCGGGAGATACGCAAAAAATTAAAGTAAAACTGGTAAGTTTAAACTGCAGTTTCCACCATTTCATAAACAATTTCTTTGCTTCCGTGCGGCGGAATAAAAAACTGATTATATCAGCAGAGAGCTTAGTGAATAAAGAAGTTTTTGTGAAATTCGCTGACCTCCAAGTCTACAAATAATTGCTTGAACAAGAGATCAAAGTTCTCGTAATTTACAAATGTTGCTTCTTGAGATAAACTTACGTTTTCGAGTTTCAGAGTAAAATAGGAACTATTATAATAGAAGATTTATCGCTCTCTTCAATATTCTTTGTCATTTTCTTGTAGGACTTACGATTTGGAAGAGGCAATCAATAATATGAGTGAAACTGCTGTTTCTTTGAAGAAAACAAAAATCCCAATTTTCTCTGCCCCTTTTGAAAATCGAACCTAGGTTCATACGAACATTTTTGTTGCTTTTGTAGTGTATTATCGGTTGTCAAAATTTTTCACCCTGTATGAGGGTGAGTGTACATGCGTAGAATCCCTCCATGGTGACCTCCTCGTTTCTAAGTACTTTGATTATCTCCAGAATTATTTTGCATAACATTTGCAATCGATTTTAAACTTTAAGCAGGAGGTCAACACTACGAAAGCATCAGCTTCGTAAATTGTCTATTCTTTATTTTAATTTTTTACCTCAACAGTTTCCGCGGTTTAACACTGGCGCAGCAGAAAGCTTAACGATATATTACCTGCAGTTTGAATTTATTGGTACTTCTATGGGTACAGATTATGACTTCGTATGCTCGAGATATTTATAGTCCTCGAAGTACCTTCTACAGCTGCAGAACTTTTAAGCTGTGCAAGTTAATGCAAACTTTCAAGAGATGAACCATTATTTAACGTATCTCGTTGTTACCATTAACTTCGCTGTTTATCATCGCACATGCTTAGAAGACTGATCGATTTGTAAAAGAAATCAAGCCGATGTTGCTGAATTTTTCATTCTCAAGTCTCTACCAATGAATTTTGTAGGAGTTTGCATATTTTTGAAACTTTTAATTAACTGGCACTGTATAATTTCGCGATAACTATGAAAACAAGATTAATGATATCTGTAAGTTGAAACGTTCCAAATATCAAAATTAGAATTTTTGTCCAATGTTCATCTGAAGCACTGACGTTATTGCAAAATGAACGTACGCGACGATGGTATTATTCTTGTCAGCTTCACCAGGAAACCGCGCATCCTTGAGCTCTTCCTGTGGGTATTCGTGCGAGGAGCAGAGTTGTTTCCAAACTGAAGGAACTTCGTTCGTCGCTGGTGTCTTCCTTAATTTATGTAAACTGCATATAGTTTTGTGCAAAATCGTGTCAGCGTTGTTTCCGTCGTATCTTGACGCGTGATTAATTCACGTCATTAATTCATAAATCGGTCAATATTCGAGAGACGCTTCGCGCTTATGTTGCAGAGATTCTGTCGAACTCCACGTTAGAGCAGTATTTGATCACGGTTTTGAACTTATAATTGGTCGATAAATCGATTGTAAATTTGCAGGTGGAAATTTGCCAATGGAAGGTTTTGAAAGTAAACTCTTGTGTTACGTTACCACTTGTTCTGATAAGCTTGATGCGCCCTCAAAATATGATATGTTTCTGTTGCATACTCTCGTAATCATTTACGATCGTATCATAACTTATCGTTAATATTTCATTTCAGTTAATTGGGAAATAATAAAACACTTGTCATTTGTAAAGTTGCAGCTATATTGCACGTTAGTCTCCCGATGAAACTCACGAAATTTCGTTTCTGAAGTCGGTGAAATAGGTGAGGAACGAGTAAAAATGTCGATGATATTCAAAAGATCGTGTTGGCATTTGCCCTCATAACTAGTTCCACGGGTTCGATAAAATTGTCTTCATACCAAGGCATATATTAATATCCTTCGGCTACGAACGTGATGCACCGAGTCAATCGTTCCCTTTTCTATTCTTTGTTAGCCTCGAGAAAGCGATACAGATTCGTATAATAAATATTTCTGAATATATTGAAAAATTTAAAATATATGAAGTTTCAATTTAAGTAGAAAGACTATGATTTGAGTCGATCATTTTAAATAATTTCATATTCGAACAAATAAATATTGTAATATGGCACGAAATCGTCTAGTTAATGCTAATTATTAATAGTATTATTATAAAAGAATAATCTTAACTGTGTTCTTTATTTTATACACACACACATAATACGTTTAGTATAGAATTTAATATAATAAAAATGTAGTATAAAATATACGGCGAATAAATATGTTTACAAGTTCTACGGGAAGTACTAATCGAAAAGTTGTACATATACAGATTTATTAAAAGGCTATTGTGGAATATAGTTGTACGTTATCACTTCGTTTGAGATGTGTAAAAATACTGTTAGAAAAGATATTGCATTAATTAAACTGTAGTTTTGTACTGTGAAAGTTAAATAGATCAAAACGCTGTTTGCAGTGTACAAAATACTGGATATTAAATATCTCCTTTACATTTAATTCAATCCCTTCAGAGTTGTAACGCTATGGTGTGTACACGTGTTCAAACTCGTACGTGTTATTTGAGCAACGAAGACGTGTTGCGTGACACGCGATAAGCTTTACAATATAAATTGTAATAAACAAGTTCGCGGTATTAATGTTTTCCCTTTATATTTTTGCCCCACTTCCTTTTTAATTATTTTTCTACTAATATTTCAAGTTTCACACTCTTTACTTTGTGAATAATAGCGTAATACTAAAGTCAGTTTAGTTACTTGGACCATTACTAATTTCAGTTTGAGCATCAGGTGTAAAGTACATAGAATCTAAGAAGCATTTTGTAAAATCACCAACAATGCTTCTGTCTGGTATACTTTGGCTCATTCCGTAAATTGCAAGCTGCAAAAGAATGTTTATTATTTTCATCTTAGATCGGTAATAATTTTACTTCAAACAGATTAAGTGCTATGACGATAATTAGATTTATATAATATATTATTTATATACTGGAAACTTCAAGTTATGAGGGTATCAAGTTGAAGAGATGGAGATAGGTAGGATAACAATATTTTCTTGTTCAAGATATCAATTATCTGTAGATTTGATGTTAATCCATAGACTTTGATCACGGCGCTTAAATTGTTAACAATTATATTCACCTTTCCTTCTACGGCACTTTCTGGAGCTCTTAAGATTATATTTAATTCAGTTTCAACATCATTTAAGAACTGATCTGCTACGCCAGGCTGCGTATGGACGTAAGTAACGCAAAGATGCACGCCGGAAGGAAACTGAAGTGTATTTAAGTTCCATCCTTTTGCATTTAAAGCTTCCGAAAGTCTGTAAATGTGAAAATCGTTCGAACCCAGCGCGATAACTGAAGTAGCCGGAGTACCAAAAATGAAAATTCCATTCAACTGCCTTAACCTATAGTAAGTTTCAAGTATTTAGTTACATTCATTTTTTATCACAGAACAAATGATAAAAAACGGAATTGAAGATGGAAATATATACTTTCGCTCGATGTATTTAGTTGTTTGTATAATTTTCTTAGTTGATTCCACATATTCATCATAACCAAAATACATTAGTGCAGCCCAACACGATGCTATAATACCACCAGCTCTCGAACCACTTACAGTTGGAGAACCATAAATACCACCAGGCCAATCTGTTGTTATAGTATATTGATAATGTCTTAACTTTTTATTTCTATAAAGAATAAGTGAAGAACCTTTTGGAGCATATGCATACTAAAAAAAAAAAAGGCAACATAAAATGTGTAGATTTAATATTATTTGCTATGTAAACTTGTAATATTATTTATATACCTTGTGTGTATCAGCTGATATACTTGTGACACCAGGAAGTCTAAAGTCGCAAGGTGGTATATGGAAACCTGCGTCCGGCATGAAACAAATTAAAAATCCACCCAGACAAGCATCGACGTGAACTGGAATATTGTATTTTACTCCCAGCTCAGAAATTGCTTCGATATTATCGATTGTCCCATATGGAAAGTTTGGTGCTGAACCTACCAACTATTATAAATTAATGAAATTTTTTAATAATCAAATATGAATTCCAGATCAGAAATTAGTTTCCTTACCATTATTGTATTCCGTGTAATAGCTCTCTTCATAGATTTGATACAAGCAGTGTAGCTATTTTGATTAACAGGTACACAACGAATTTTTATTTTTAAGTACTGTGCAGCTTTGTCGAACGCAGAATGTGCAGTTACAGGTATGACCATTTCTGGGTATCTGATACCTTTCTCTTGTCTCGCATAGTCTCTATACGTTTTACATGCTAACAAGATTGACTCTGTACCACCACTAGTCATCTGAAAGCAGATGATAAGCAATGATGAAATAATGAAAAGTAACATTTTATTTAATCAAAATCAACGTACAGTGCCACAAGATTCGTGATCACCACGGAACAGACTACAGGCTATTCTAACTACTTCTGCTTCCATCTTGCATGTACCAGGAAAGATGTCAGGATGTAATGGATTTGTATATGATGCAATGCCATAAATGTCACCCATTAATTGTAAAAGATCAGTATCAACCCTATATACAGCACCAGATACTTTACCGCTTTTCCAATCATAACTACCTAAATAATCAAATATTATGTACACCTATGCTTATTTATTTCATACAAACTTGAGCTTTCTCTTATTATATTATTTTTACCTAGCTGAACAGACTGTTTCACTTTCTCTAATATTTCTTCCGGTTTTAAACCCTTCTCAGGAAGTTTTACAACGAATGGAGCATCTTTTACTCTTTGCATCACATCCTCTGTAAATGTTTTATTAATGCTTTCCAATTCCTGATCAATCTTATTTTTAATAGAAGGTATATAATTCAGTAATCTAAACATCTGTTTCTTCCCTCTTTCTACAAGACCTAAGTAAACAAAAATGAACAAACTTTAACGAGCTTCACATACCAAGAACTGATGCAACACAAACTGATATTACAAATGATCGTACTTTCTTCCTGGAAGATAAAATTCCACAACCAAACTGAGGTAAGGATAGTTGTACTTGTTATTGTCACTATTTGCCATGCTTCTTTACCTTGAAAGTAATTATTAAGCAACTCTTTCATGCCATTGACTGGAGGACAAGCCATGTTTACCTGAAAAAGTATTACGTTATGTATGAGTTATTTTCTTTAATTAAAATGAATAATAACAGATCACTACTATCATATAGTTGTACTAATTCAAAAATAATGTTTACATTCTTCCCCCTCTCTCTCTTAGCCTTTCACTCTTACCCTTTCTCATTCAACACATTCCACTTTCTCACACTCAGCTAATTAATGTTACCACACAGTTTTCTTTGCTTTGCTAAACCACTTGTTAGCATAATTATATCACACAGTAACGCTTTATATTTTTAGTACGATCATTTATATTTATTGTAATACATTTATATTTATTGTAATGCATGCAAACATAGTTTAGAGAGATAATCGAATTCTTGAATACATACCACGATTGTTAATAGTGCCGTGCCTTAGAGGAAAATAAAATTGTGCACCAAAGGAATTTCACGTTGGATCGTGAACTAAAAGCTCCAACACTTTGGGTGCGAAATTAAACGTAAGATAAAGCACCGTGAGTAGAAAAGAGGGAGAAGGAGCTTAAAAGATAAACTGTGTATTTACTTACTACTACGATAAAACACGCTCGTGTGGCCTCTATGGCTAACGAAATATTCACGCGAAAGCGGCTACTGATAGATGGCAGCTCCCAACCATTCCTTATATAAATACCACAATTCGACTTTGACATTCAATGACCTTATAATGACGCGTTTCGATAAATGCTCCTAAATTATGGCAACTAACGATATTAAATTATTAGTTAATTGGAAAATATTCTTGCCTCCCTAATCGATTTATCCATCGTTAACGGGACCGAATGACACAGTAATAAATGAAACAAACTAGTATTGTTGTTCGAACATTAAACATCTGACGAAATTCGAGTGAAGAATCAGAAATGTATCATTTATCGGATGAAATATCGGCAAACAAGTGAATAAACAAAAATTGGATTTAAGTATAATGTACATACCCACTTGTTTATGCAAAGCAAGCATGACTTTGTATAAGTTCAATCTATTAACTGCAAACCGAAATGAATCGCGAAGAGTGTGGAATTGATGGTAGCGTAGCCACGTAGAATTTCATTCTTTATTTACAAATATCTAGTAATCATCAATGTACTTGGTAACAAAATTGCATTGCACATATACAGAATGATCGTTCAGCGCTATAAGACGACAAATCAACAATCTCATCGCTGGAGAGATAAAAACAATACTGATACGATTTCAGCTACGATGTAAATCGTATCGTTAATCAACGCAACGCAGTGGGTACTCAGTCGCAAGGTTTCACACACGTTACAGCGTTTTTTTTTTTTCTTTTTCTTTTTTCTTTCGTGTAAGCATCATCTCAACGCGTTATGCTCGTGAAACAAACGGAACGTGTCAACGAAAAACGTACAGGGGCTATTATCTAGATGGGTTAATGAACATACAGCACATATAAGTCTGACCTTTTTGAGCTAGGCCGAACATCTTGGAACTCAGTCACGGCTGCGGCGTATGGAAACGGTCCTACGTCAATCGATTTCCACGACGACACATAAAATGTGGGGCATGCATCTAATCAAATTTCAACTTGCACTTAACGAAAAATGACGAAAGAAAGTTTGTGATAACCTTATACATCGTCATACAAATCACGACTTGTGTGGGACCTTTATACGTAATTATTGTGCAGAGCTGGAAAGTTAAATCAGAGACCAAAAGATACTTCTTTGCCAGTGCTATACCTTCGTCCTTTCGTCGATACTAGTTTCGACTAGTTAATTTTGGTATTACAATATCTTCTCAATCTTCGTTGATACCAACTGGTAATTTTTCACCATTAGTAATTCTCTCTACAATGTCTTTCAACAGTGCGCGTCTTACAATAGTACTAATTTCAAGAATTTGTGGTAACCGAAACAGAGCTGGTATTAACCGAAAGATTTGATAATGCTCTAATTCTCTATTTCTAAAATTAACTACGTGAAACTAATATTGGTGGGAAGCCTTGGATAAAAGTAAATGGTTCGCTCTATAGCTATGTGTATGAGGATCCAGCTCGACATAGTAAAGATCATACGATGCACGTATTCTTACGCAGTACTCCATTTATGTAGTCAGAGCACACTGCAAGTGGAGTGCATCAGTGCTGACGTAGAAATTCGTAGAAAATCAGCTAACAATATTTTTTGCCTTCCACCTGCAGCAGCTCCATCGCTCGATCTGTTCGTTTTACCAGCGCCGATGTGCACCTCGTACACCTCGTCAGGCAACATTCCAACCCTGCACAGTACGGATAGCTCACGCGAATCTATGGTACGTTAAAATAACAACTGCTGCACGGTAATAGAGCAACTAGCGGTTCGCAGCGGGTAAGATTCCTGTTCGTTATTCTACTTTCGTGTTTCGCAGATCGCTCCGTTCGATTTATATATGCATAGGCACTCTATTCATCGTCTAAAGAAGCGTTCTGATGGATGATCCACTGGACTTTTTGAGTAAACAGAAAGAGGAGACCACTTGGCGAGCTCGGTTTTTTCTACCACGCAAACGGGTCCTCGTTCGCGAGGCTGTCGATAATCGCACTTGTCGATTGTTCAACGTCTAAAACGGAGCTCCAAGGAGAAACGCATATGGTTGGAACTGATTCGTCATTGGCATAAACGTACACTGGTCATCGCGTGACTCAAGCCCGTTCTGTTCGGCGGCTGTAAGGACGTGTAGATATTAAAAATAACTGGGTCACATTGATACAGATCTTTCTTCGATATCAAAAGTTCGTGCAAGTATGAAAGGTTAACCATCGTGGAACTTTCATCGTAACGACACTGCCTCGTTTCCTCTTCTTCCTCCTGCGTTTTCTTCCTCGTCGTTTCCTCGTATCGTTTCGCGTCGGATGTCTCTTTGGATAAAACGCATCGTCGTGTAAATGAAGGAAACTTCGCGACGATCATCTCGTACAAAACGAAGTTCGTCGACGAAGACACGAGCTCATCAGACACGAGACGATCGCGTTTGTTTCGAAGATGCGCACCGTTTCGCGCCATCCCTCATCGAATGTTCGTTGCTCTCGTTCACGAATTCGAAACAGATGTTCTCCACCAGCACACAGACCAGTGTGTCGCTTCTTCCATTTCAAGAGTACGCCTGGTCTCGCGGTGTAAATGCTACAGTGTACTTGTTAACCAAAATCGTCGCTGATAACGCTTGATACGGGTACGCGCTATCGACTACCGGTGACGATAAATAATTCAGCGTACAACGTTGCCTATAGAAACGAAACCGACGGCACGATCCTAGCGGCTTTATATACCGATGATTACTGTCGATAAGTCTCGTGAATTATTTGTATATCTGTCGTCGACTCGTGAGTACGGGGCGGCCTGACTCGGTGGCTGTAAACGTCGTCGAAAAAAATGGGTCGACGCTAAAAATCGGGACGAACGATGTAAATTTCATTCGCGCGGACATTCGATCGTGATTTTTTTTTTTTCTTTTATTAAAATAGCTCGCGTGTATATATATGTCTGCAAAAAATATGACCACGACTCGTGTAAGACGCGTCGTATCGCGAGCGACCGCTGAGGGTTTCTAGAGCCATTTAACTCGAAAGTCACAGGTCACAATCGCGTTCTCATACAGCTCGCCCTTCGCTCGATGGTCGTTTCAGGCGCCCCACTCGCGGAATTTCGATTCGACGAAAAAATTAACAACCCCTTAAGCGCTTCTTGTGTAGGCCTGAAATTGATTCCTCTCTCTCTCTCGCTCTCTCTCCTTCTTTTTTTCTTTTTTACTGTTATTAGTATTATTATTAATCTTCCTTTCGGTTAATGTTACTTACAATTAGGCGAATGAAATACAACGACCATGGATTAAGTACAGACGACAGTTAGTTTGATGCGTGCACACATTGGCATACAGGCGAATAGTTTTTCCTACGCATTCCTCTCGTACTTTCTCTATTCCCACCATCAGCGTGATTACATTCTCTCGTGTATAATCGTTTCTGGCCGGTTCGCTTCCGCTTCGTCTGCCCTGTTTCGACGATGGCGAACACAGGCCGGACGTTAAACGTCGCTTCGTTCAGCGTTATCGTTTAAACTCCTCGTTACTCGTCTCGCTCTCCCGTTTTATAATACGCCTTAAGAAACATTTAATCGAACAACATGAAACGTTCGCGTGGTTATGCGAAACCGTCAATATATATGTATATAAAATTCGAATACACTCGGCAGACCGCAAAAATGAACGAGGTGAACTTTCAACAGCATTACTAGACTCCAACGTGTCGCATAAACTATACAAAAATGAGCGCTCGAAGTTGGGGGAAACGAAATATTTTGGACGGTACGACGAAGAAGCATTTCAACAAAATCTTACAGTTTTTTTTTTTTTTGGTTTTTCTTTTATGCCACGGTTGCTTTGCCACAAAATCTTTGTGTTCCGCTCAAATTCAAATCGCTCTCAACTGTTCACCGGCTAAAATTGACCCGGCGAACCGACGCGTCTCTGCGTCGTAGATTTTTAGCTCGAAGGCGTCGATTGGAGAGGCTCTCGGGCGTAAGGCCTCCAGACTGTTTTACTTTCTCTCTTTCGCCCTTTTCTTCCCTCTTTCGCTCTTTTCCTTCACTTCCATTTACGCGTATTCTCATCGCGCTACACGCGGGACCCATATGTGCTTCCTTCGAACCTTCAGAATCCTCCGTGAGAATCTCTTCATCGCGATGGCGGCTGGTAGAACGCTCTTTTGTTCGCTTAACGATTTATTCTAGCCCGTCACTAGTTTTTTTTTTAATAGACGAAAGACATGTGGCTCTATTACATGCTCAAAAGCTGTATTTAAAAGTGTTTTTTTTTCGTTATTATTCTTTCTTTTTTTGCTATTATTCGTCTAGCGTATTGTTACAGCATCAGTTTTCTTATCGTTTGCTATGTTTCATCTTCTCTTTCCATTTCTCTTCCTCCCTTTCAATGTGGACGAATAATTTGTTTAATTACAGCATACGTTCCATTCTTGTTACTTGTCTTTCCAAATTTTATATAAATCTGGAAGGAGGGTAAATGGTTTGAACATATATAATTATTTGTAAGAATTATTATAGAAGGATGGTTCATACCTTTACCAAACGAAGAAGGTGGCGCTTAATTATTACTTGAGCCGTTGTGTAACATTAGCCAAGGCAACGGCAAATGCTTGCAAAGCGCTGAAAGGATATTGGAAATCCAGGGTGTAGGCGTTCCCGTCTATCCGTCCGAATTGCATGACCTAGCGCAGCATCGAAACAAATTGCGTTACTTAATCACGCAAAGTAGCTAACGAAAGAGGATCATTCTCGTACCTGTCGACCTTTGAATTCTATCTGAAAATTTTTAGCGCTCTCCTGAGTGACTCTGCCACCGAAATCGAGCTGATAGACCTGGCTAGACTCGTTCCACATTGGAGCTTTATTGTGCATCACCAGCTCTCGCCTCACCGCCTCTGACTTGTGACTTGCCAATCCTACGCCTTTCTGCTTCAACTGTACGACATATAAAATATGTTACAACGAGTAGTTTAACCTTTCGTTTAAACGCAAAAAAGTATAGTTTCACTTTTGCAGACGCTTAACTTGTTAAAGTAAAGCAGTGCATCGTAAGGTTTGCTTTAACTGCTTGTTTTGCTAACCTTTTGACGCAACTGCGCCTTCTGGAATGTCTCCAGGTTTCGATAATTTGCCGACGAGTCATCTTGCAGAAGTCCTTCCTCGTCTGAACTTTCGCCCCGACTTTTCCGCGTCTTTCTGCTTAATAAAGGACTGGATAGAAGCCTTCTTCTAATTGGCGAGGCGGAGGCTGGCCTTTTGCCTTTCTTCGAGGGTGCTGGGCTACTGGGTGAACTTCTGGGCAGTCTAAGAAAAGTTGTTCGTTATTGAAAATTTGTCTCGTCGAGTAATTTATGCTGCTTGATTAGTAATCGCGTACCTGGAGGATGGACGCGGCGATGGCGGTGGCAAAGAGTGGCTCTCGTCGAAATCTCGAAGTCGAGCTGCGAGGCCGTCCAACGATGACGCTAACGAACCACTTGGACTGGATCCTCTGGAATAATAATGTTCCAAGAAAATTTAATATCTTACGTCTGTTTAAAAATGATATTCTTTAATCTCGTTTCTCCTTTCGTCTTTTCCATCAATGTAAAAATAATAATTCAAATGAAATTCTACGTGAATTACCTAGGAGGCCAATAACAGTTTTTCAACCGACTCTTAACTTCCGGAAAATTGACCGCAACGGAGCCAGGAACGTGTTTCGTGCATTCGCTGGTCACTTCCACCGTGTCTGGTGACTTTTCCAGCGACTCGTTGCTTTTATCCTCGACAGCCTCCAAATTCGTACTCCCAACCGCCTCCTCAACGTGTTCTGGTAGCTTGGGTGGCAAAGCGATTTGCTCGTTGGTAGGGAATATATCGCTTGAATCGAGGCTCTTCGATTTGCCGCAGTTCCGTAGCCTTGGCGATTTCGAGGTCTGCTGTCCCATCTCCTGCTGCGTCTTGTTCTTTTTTCTCCTCTTGGTCTTCCTCGACACCAGGACCAGCCTCTTGTTGGGCGCCTCCTTCCTCAGCATCTTCAGTGCCACGTCGCAGGGGACCAGCTGCGCGTCCACCATGTCCAGGTAACCGACGCTGCAGCTTCGAACTATGGGATCGTTCACGCAAAGGGGACCGATGCTGACGACCGTAGGAGTCCTGTGAACGACTCGCGACTGATCGAACGCTTCCGCCTCGCCGCGTGTCTCGTCGTCGATGAACCGCATCTCGTCCGCGCGGGTAACGGAAGTGCTCGACTGACCCGCGTTCGCTTTCCCGCACGACTCGTGACACTTGGCGTCCTTCAGCTTCGACGTGCAATACGGGCAAGTCTGTTCTATGCACTGATCGATGTTCTCAGGGAATTGGTAAGAACAGGCTGGCGAGTGGTTGCTGGATAAATGTATACCATTCTTGCTGAACGGGCCACTGCTTGGTCCGTGCTGACCGCCTAAATTCGAAGACGCTTGGCTGGCGTTCGTCGAACTGGTAACGTTGTGATTGTTCTTACCTTGAACCCCGTTTACGTTACTCGAGCACGCCATATTGTGCAGGCTATTGAGGAATATCTGCGACTGAGGGCAGCTACTGTTCGTGTCGAGACCGTTCACGATGGAGCCGTGAGCGCAATGACTGCTCGACGCCTCCGTGTTCGAGGCCTGTCCGTTGTGCATCGACATTGGTATGATGGTCGAAGGACAAGTGGACAGCACGGTCTTCTCGTCTTGAGAGATCTGATTGAGCTTGTTGTTCTCCAGCTCCTTCTTCGAGACCAGACCCGGCTGCTGGTCCGCGAGGGCGGTTTTCATTCGCTGGATGTTGTTCGAGTAGTCAGTGCCAGTGTTCGAGGTCGCGATTATAGTCTGCGTGGGTGCGACAGCGTTTTTTGGCGACTGGAGCGCTGGTACGTCGCAACATCTCGGTGGATTGTGCCTCGGTGGTGTGCGATACGTGTTCGTCGGGCCTGTTCTCAAGTTCTCGTACAAGTTCCCTATTTCTTGCAGACCGACGTAGGGCAGCTCGTTCTCGAAGTTCTCGACCCTGGACAAGCTGGCTGGCAAGGCCTCGCTGGTCATGAACTGGTTGGAAATTTGAGACTTGGGACGATTGGGGTTGAGCCGCGCATTGCGTGGCGTCATTGGTGCGATCGGCGGTGGCTGTGCTTCGGACGTGCTTCTGGCGGCAGCTTGAAATTCCTGGAACGACTCCTCCTCGTCCTCGGAGAACAGATTTGGGTTGAACGTCGGGTCTGGACCTGCGGGGGGAATCGATTCAGATTCGACTGTGGTACATTCGCGATGCATGCGTGTGAGTTATTCATACTATTTGGCGAGGGAGAGAAGGCGGGACCCGGTGGAATGAATATTCAATATAACATATCAGACATTTGAGAAACTCAGAAGCGAGTGAAATATAAATCACTTTGATCCGCTCTACGTTCTACGAAAATTGCATTCTCAGAGCACCAAGTTGTTATGCATACAGTTATGAAATAAAATTTAATAAATATCAAAGGCAAGATATAGTTTAGTACAAATATAAAGTTAGAAGGGCTGCAGCAATTTTAGCTCCGCGTTGTATGGAAATCGCGGCGACTGAGAGTTGCCTCTCGAGTTCAAAGGGTTGGAATAAGAGAAATCGTCGATGCAACGTGGGCAACGAAAAGGTACGAGCTGGTAATATAATTGAAACGCAATTTCATTAGACTGACGTGGAAATGTGCGTGTACGTTACGGTTTCGCTAGAGTTGGTTCGTGATCGCGTACCTGCGGGCACGTCGTCGCGCAGCTCCGTCATCACCAGAGTCATTTGCCGCGGCTGCAAGTGCAGCAACGACGTTCGATAAGTAACCTGACCCAGGTTGGCGGGCACCGAATCAGCCAGCCCGTGAAACTTGAATTTCGTGCCCCAGATATTGGACGTTACTTCGACCAGCCTCGCGTGCTGCGAACAGATAAGTCTTGCGACACTACTGGTCACGCGACTGGCTTTCCAATACTCTAAGGCTCAAAGGGCTTGTTAAACTTTCCTGCATCACGCAATTTCTTATTCGCCGCCTCCGTGCGACCACCGTGCCGTCTTAAATCCTTCACTCGCGTCGTCCCTCAAAAGATATTACTAGGATACGAAATTTAGTAACTTGTTGTAGCAATACGAGAGTGAAAGTTGCGAGTAAACGGTTGTAGCGCAAGTTTATAATAGAAATTTGACTGCCACAGGTGTAAAAGCAAAAATACTTGGACCTGAATAGTTTGTTTGATTTCTTTTCAAAGTCTTATCGTAATAAGTATCCCTCTCGATCATTGTTTAAACGACACGTTGGATATGCTATAAATAATCTTGACATTATTGCTTTACCTCTGGCAAGGTGTCCACGTAAGTGAGATCATCAGTGTCCTCGTTCGATTTCTCTTCCCTTTTCCTCCTGCTTTTCCTTTTATTCCTAGGCGAGCCGCACAGGTCGGCTGTGTCCCTCTCCGTATCGGATCCATCGCTGAACGACGGGCACTGCGACGTGTCCTCCAGGACTTGAAGGGTGTCTTGGCTTTGTGGATCAAATATCACGAACTCGGGTCTGATCTTGCTCGTTCTTCTGCCTTTCAGGAGCGGCACCAGACCACCCAGATATTCTAAATACAATGTGTAACATGGCACTGGCTCCACGGCGTGTCTGAGCATGGTGCAGTGCAATCTTCCACCACCCGGAGGCGGACGCGACACGAAACGCCTTAATTCCCTTGGTTCTGGCACGGAACATCTACAAATGCAACGCGATGCATCGATATTTATCTTTTTTCAAAATTCTACTATCATTTTATCATCTTCATTCCAGTTTTATTCAATTTTCTTTTTCTTTTGGAAGACTATTATAAATGGAAGGTAGTATTTTTCATTAATTTTTAGTTTAATATAAATTCTCTTGCAATTATAGAGAGAGATACAATGGTAAGGACCAAGGACTATTTAATCCTTCGCAGAGTCCTACTACAGAGTACTAATAATTCTTTCCATGAATTACCCTCTCGCACATTTTATTTAATACCACGACGATCGAATTGGTGTTACGTACCTTATTGTACTAGCGAACAAGGCAGCCACAGACGCCCTCAATCTTGGCGGCAACGGAAGTTGCTGCACGCTCGACTCCCTCGTCAGCGCCGCCCTCACAGCTAAACGAGATAACAATTGCAGCGATCCTACTCGTCTGTAGAACGTTTGCATCGTGCATCAAACACTTTAGTATGGAACACAGTTGAACGGTGGTAAAAAGAAAGTGTAAGATAAGGGCTGGCCGTGGACGTTACCTTGACACCCATGCTGCGTGGACGCGCGCCCCAGTCGCCACGAAGAGCCGTCTGTCGTTGTGGCCCCAGGTCAACGCCGATACTGGACACTAATATCGATAACAGAAGGGTGAAGTTAACATATATAGCGTGTATTACAAGCCTGAACATCTCGACTATTCAGATAACCGATTTCCCCTCTGAAGAGATACGTACTTGCGTGTACGGTATCGCGGCTGTGTAGACAAGGGTGCCAGTGACCGAGTAAAACTTCAAGAGGTTCGTGTACTCGTGTGGGCTGCCCTGACCGTTGTCAGAGTCCTTCGTACCAGCGATCGCGAGCAGCTTCCTAGAATTGCTCCATTCCGCGTGCAACGGCGCCTTCAGGTTTGTACGTATCGTGACAGGCGAAACGTCGTCGAACGAACGCAGCATGACTATGTTCCCATCGGCCAGGCAAACTGCCAGCACGTAGTTCCGATCGTCTGGAAAACACGTAATTCTGGTTTCCTCGAATCCGCGATCACCCCATTTTTGGGCAACAAAAGGTTACGTATGTCGACCGTGCCTCATCCTCGATGCCACTGGAACTACTATCGCGAGTTTCCGTTTCAAAAGGAAAGACTGTCGGAGTGGCGAATAAAAAATAGACAGATTTACATATCTGAATATTTATGACCCACGCATATTGTTTGTGGAGATAGTTTGTGCTGGATAATGTTTCGTGTGTGGCACAGCAGAGATTGTTAGGGTGATTTGGGAACTACGTGGCGTTTTAATGGGTCAAGTGTTATCAGGCTCAGGTATTTCATGCTGAAACACCGTATTTCTTATATTCTTGCGATTCTTGGAATTCTGTTCAGTACAACGTCCTGCTATTTTATGAAGTACGTTATAAATAAATTATCTATTTTAGTTGTAACTCAAAGTCTCCACTTGCTTGCTTCCTTGATGGAAAATGAGTAATTGTAGACTACTAATTCATGGATTTCAAACGAAAAACTCAAAATGTTCTAATTTTTTAAATCAAGCTTTCATATCAGAAGCTTTTGCTCGCAATTACTGAAAGTGTTCCAGTACCTTTAGACAAGAGGCTATACGTGTATTCTGTACACACCGTCATACCTCTATGAGATCTGTCGTTCGATAAATCGTCGTCTCCTTCTTCCATCGTGAACTTCTCGGCACTCCAAGCCATCGAGGTGACACCAGCTGCCAGTTGTACTTCGGATACCATCGCCCCATGTACGTCCATTACTATTAATTGACCAGCCGTCGTCCCAAAATATACCTGTCAACGTCAATATTATACATGTGTGTGCGTGCGTCAAGAAAAAGTAATGCCAATATTCCCAAAAGAGTCATTCGTTGAAACGAACTTGGACGTTCGTTAATTATCGTGAAATGAAAGTAAGCTCGCTCGTTCGACAATGACAATTTTTCCAGTTAATTGGTGCGCGTGATGTTTCGTGGACCGCGTCAAGGAAGTATTCGCCTCGTAATGAATCTCTCTTCTAACCGTGACGAAGTGTAGCAGCACTCCATAATTACACGAATCCTTCGAAATTCCAAACAGACAGCGGCCTATCTCGTTTCACATTACGATGCACGATGTATTTAAGGTCGTGGCATTAAATGAGGGTTACGCGGGATGATGTACGCGCCCCCGTAACGAGGGTGTGTTCCGTTGTTGACTGTATTAATTTGTAGTTATTAACTCGGAGCAATTGCTCGTGAATTTCCATTGAAAGTGAAGGTTTCGAATTTATCGAGTTCTCGAACTGTTCGTAATGTATCGAGTAAAACGTGGAAAAGTATTTTCCATGCGAAAGAAAGTGCTCGGGTATAGTGAACGTTATAATAAGAGCATTTAAATATAAGTCGACCTTACTCTCTCAAATACCGTGTCATTATTTTTATTTCGCAAGGAAGCAGCCGTTCTTACGTGAAAGTATCGAAACTCGGATATTTTTCAAGAGTGGATTTAAGAAATTAAACTTCATTACTTTCTAATAGAAGAAGAGAAAGAGAAAGGGAGGTGTTTTTAAGTTATTAATGTTGGCATTTACACACTGTTATTTCTATTATTATATGTAGATTACAGCAAAGAAAATTGAGCAATCGTTTGTCATAATAAATGTACAAGATGTTCTTGCAAGATTATTATAGCGTTCGTGCTTTGGAATAACTTTGTGCTTTAGATTTTATCTCGAAGATAGTTGTCACGCTATGTAATACAGAACGCAGTACTTCATTATTAAAGAGAAAGGTACTATCACCTTTCAATAGTCTTTATAATTGTTTTCAAGCTAATAAAGAAATTATGTTTCACATACCTGTTGGTCGTCAGGTGTCCAGATGCCACAAGTAATCGTAGCTTTGTCATTCAACATCGACGACCAATACCTTTGGCCAGCAACGCTGCCAACTAGCACAAAACCGTCCTATGGAAACAGATACATTACACGTTATACATACATTACAAAAGTATTCGCACTCACTGCCATTATTTTGTATAACACATGGAACTGGTGAAGAGAAAGCAGTTAGTTACACACAAAAATTGCCAATTAGAAATATAAAGAGAAGATTTATAAACTGTATAGGAACTTCGCGGTTTAATCAACTTTTACATTGTATCCTCGCGTGCACAAACATTTCACAGCACGAATAATCGTTCCACTCTATGTACAACGGGTGCAATGATATATTTTCATCCGACCATCTCAGCTTGGAGATTCAATGGGTACTTAGCTCAGGACGTTTCTAAAGCCACTACGTCGATTCAATTTTACGTTCGCAGAGCTCCTTGATACAAATTTGTACGTATCGTCGTGCTTCTAACAAAAATCCCGCCCCTACCTCCCCAGCGCTATCTATTATCATCGATTCGCGCGACCCGTTGAATCGCGCGGATCATAAAGTCACAGAACCGTCAGATTTTCAATCGTCGATTCAAGTGCACCGAATATAATAACCGTCGGTCGCACCAGAACTTATATAAGTGGAAGCGCCGAATTGGACGAGTTTCAACTGTCGCTTCAATTTAAATCCATTTTGCCTCGTTTTCAAAGGGTGGTTGCCGTTCGCTCGCGCGAATGGGGCGCTGTCGGATGCGAGGAGGGCCTCGGGGCCAGCGTCGCGAGGAAATATCCACGATTTAATTGGAAGTTCTATGAATAAATCTAGAAACATTTGTAAACATCGTTCACTACGCTGTTTTTTTAATTTATGCAAGAAGAATCTGAGAAAGCATTGATTTATCCGTCTATGATAGGGAATTTAATTATTTTAAACAATTCTAGTATAGATAGAAATATTTGTATTCAATTCAACAGAAGCACAGACAAGTATCTAGAAGCGGTTAAGGTACGATAAATCGATTTACCCTGTAGCATATGAGAGCCATTCGACCGTCGTGGGACCATGAGAAATGTGTGACTGGGGTGCTCCTGTCGTTGATCAGCTCTATGCTCCATCTACCCTCGTACTTGATCCAGACGAAGATCACGCCAGAACTGTCGCAGGAGGCTAGCTTCTGATAAGGCTCGTTCCACTTCACTAGTATCACCTGAAACAAGACAATTATGTACGTAACTATTAATATAGTTATATAAAAACAAGAATTGTATATTGATTATATCATAAGGTGATAGCAGAAAGAGGCATTTGTCTTATAAGTACGTTCTCGAAAAAGACTACGAAGGTCCTTCGTTTCTTCCCTTTACTGTCGAGTTAGAGCAAGGTTAGAGGCTTTACTCTCGGCTAGTCAATGTTCTAAATCTATTTCTAGGACCAAAAACCTTTAACCCTAATGAAGATCCGGGTCAGTCCGCTATATCCAACGTGAAAGCGCCAAGGTCTCGGTCAGCATGGTACATTATTCATAGTGTAATTTGCCTTAAGCAACCAGCTTCAGACACTGTTTACGCGGCACTATCCGCGATGAGTGTAAAGGGGTATTAGTCTGTTAATAGGCGAGACCTATCAGCGGGTGATTAATAAAATGTATCTTCAAAATAGAGACTCCCTTTGTAACATCACTCAAATGATAAAAATTGAAAATAAGTAACAAAAACTGAAATGAATCAAATTTTACAAATAACTATGAACAGAGTTTTTAATATAAAAATGGTTTGTGATCTTCGAGAGGTACAGTTCGATTTTTCAAAGAAAATCACGCGACACACGTTTTTAAATTCCTCCAATGAAATATGCAAGGGGGAGGCTGAAGGAAGACGCTGAACCGTTTTCCAACCCCTGGAAACAAAGTTCACTGATACAAGGGTAAACGCAACTTTCTTTGATTAAATATCGTTTATTATGGTAACGGGCTGACCCGTGGAATGCAAAGCGGATCCAATCTCTTCTGTTCCAACTATAACAAGGTAATATCTGAATAGCGATGAGCCGCATACTTGCAATGCTACGTTTAATTCCCGATCGTAAACTCCGCTCTGTCACGAGATGTTTGCCATCAACTCTGTTCGTTAATCAATTAGTAAAATGCTTCTGATAAACGTCTCTGTTCCTCACAATACCCTCAGTGTTTTCCAATTCGTCGCCCTAGCGAGATTCACAAAGTGGGTTAAGATAATTACCGTTTCATTTCAATTATACACTGTCCAAGATATGAAGGCACTTCTGTTCGTGGTTTTCGATTAAAAACATTGCATTCAGTTTTGGTTTTTACTCATAAAAACTAGTCGCATGTGCAATACAATTTTTATTATATCTGTTTCTTTTTGTTGCAATTTTGCTTACACGATCGTTTCTATCTGAGGGACGTAAAGGGTTGATATTGGTAATGTTACTGGCAGTTTCTCTCTGATCATCTCGAAAGCAGCCAGTGAAACATCTGTTTGATCTTGTAGGATTTCCACGAGCAGATACAGCCTTTGTTACATTTATTCGCTCGTCTGTTCATTTTTTATTAAGGAAGCGTATTACACTCGTAAGATCAAAGAAGGGCTCGAGTCGTAGCGTCCCGCTAAAAGAATTGAACCCATAGTCGCCTCGCGTACCTCGATTCACAGACTTCAGTAAGAAAAATTGAAACCCGCCCATTTAATCCTTTACTGTCCCTTATCCTTTCTCTAACGTATGGACGTGAGTTCTTCACGATGTAATAAAATCGAATAGGAACACAAAGAAGGGAGAAAAAGAATTTCCAAAACGTCTACATTGAAAAATTAAATGTCAGTAATTATGGCATTAATAATTTTTTTTTAATACAGCTGAATGATGTTGTACTTGATCACATATCAAATAACTTGAGTCGAAACTTGATAGAAAACTTGTGGATACCATTATGTACTTCTGTTCGTTTAAAAGTGATTGCAAGTTTACAATTTTTATTTTTATCATTATTTTCATCTGTACACGGTCTAGTTAATCACATTTCGCCTCTCATGATGCGCGTTTCTCTTTCATCTTGGCTACTTTTCTTTTACCTTCCCTTTTGCCGTGCCTTTTTGTCTCCTTTCCTCCAGCCACCCCTAGCAACCCTTTTGCCAACCTCTTTATCTCTTCTCCGTCCAATATATTATGTGCGTTACGGTGTGTGCATTTTATGCTTCTCATAAATGAAAAAATAGTAGGACGTTTTTCTTAATTAACGTTTTTTTTTTTCAAGACAAAACACCGCGTACTGTGTAAAAGGGGTAGTTGATTTTAATTAACGCTAATACGGCTGCATTTTTACCCGTTTCGTTCGTACTATTTCGCCTCTTGATCAAATAAGGCAATGAATGAAGAAGTTAATCGCAATAGTTAACCCAATTAATCGTATACACTTTCGACTTACAGTCTGACATATCCTGAAATGAATTTTACAGTTTTTTACAAATTTACGGGCAGATATATCTGCCCGCGTTATTCCAACCCTCTTCTTTACTACACGCGACTGACTGCAGTAAAAAGTGAGCTAAAACGCACCCGAGCAAAGGTCAGAGCACAAGCAAAGTGTACAGTTCGAAAATGTCAGTCTGACTGGTTAAGTGGAACGAATTCAGTTTAAAGGACCTCGCTAGAGGTCTAATAAATATTTGAAACGTCTATAAAAGGGTGACGCAAGTATATCGCCGCGCAGTGGCGCGATTCTCGTGCGTAGGGACCGTAAAAGGGGGACGTGAAATCGTAGATGTAAAAATGGGGTAGATTATAGATCTTCTATAGACCTTAAGCAGAGATTACGTTAAACTTAAGCAACGCCATGTTCGCGTGATCTAATGGCACGCGTGCACGGTACCTTTTGAAATCACAGTCCGCCATAATTTATCAAAGAGAACGCGACCCAAATATTTTCCATAAACAATAAATACAAGCGTGTACTCTCTTTAACTATATTTAGCGGTGTGTCGTTGCTCCGTCGAGAAAGCGTAGGTACAGCTCGTCAATCGATCGTCTAGAGCCATCCGTGAGTCAACTAGCATGATCGTGTACTATTTTGTCGTGTATCAGTCTACGTTTAAACAGACGAAACTTTGTGACACGCGTAGGGATTGATTTTGAAACGGATAATAAATGTTTACAATTATTTTACTTCAGAAGCGTATTGTTGTTGATATAAATGGCACAGAAGAGATTGTTTGCCTTTTGGCGTATAAAAATAGCTGAATTTAATCATAGATTATTTACTCTCGCTGTAATATTATCATCGTGATCGCGGGACAACACCCAGCTATCGACAGCGACATTGTAATTGGATTTACGTGCTTAATTGAAGCCTCAATACATCCGCGATCAAAATTAATAATTTATAAGCTATTTTTTCCTGGAAAATTTTCATTCCCCTATTAAGAAAGCCATCATAAACTTCTATTAATTCCTGGTAATCAATTTTTGTTCGTAGATTGCAATAATATATATCTTCAGCTGATTCAGTGTCACACGTTGCTGCTTAATACAGAACGCAGAAGAAGCAAGTGAATTTTTGACGTTTGCGTACGACAAACGATTTATTAAACGCTTAATTTGTTGCCTGCAGATGTAGAAACTCTGCAAACCGAGCTAATTTGTTAGACGAAGCTAGAGCAGAACTCTGGTGTTTATTTTAGAACAGACAGAGATAATCATTAAACACGTTATACGTGTTCAACGGTAGTTCGCTTTGATCTGGTTTCTGGTTAGCAATGCTGGTCTATACGCGTCGACTGAAAGTCGAAAATTGCGATCTCGGTGGAACTTCACAGAGACGAAGTCGTTCGCGAAATTTAACGGGGACGGTAATTTTAACTACAAACGTTTAACTAAAATCTGTTGGGACTTCGTTCAGAAAATCGATACGATATCAATCGTACAACTGCGAACGCGACGGTGGGATCGTCAATAAACCTAGCCTGGCCTGACCCGCGTAATGCAGATCAATAATACGGAAGGTGCAACGAAACGTCTCTGCGGTGTTTGAAAATGTTCGCGAGCAGCTGATCGATCGTAAAGAGGTTGTAACAATTTTTCGATGATCCGCTGACTCGTCTCAAACACGAGCACCTACTCTATCGGACTCTAGACCTACTAAGTAAAATCCACCCTCGTATTTAATCAATTCGTCTCGCGCTTCCGCTACAGACCGGAAGAGGCGAGCGGGGTGAGATACGCGTCTAAGCTCGAGTTTCGATAAAAAACGGATCTCACGTGCGACACGTGTGTCCGGAAGATATTTCCAGCGCCGCTGTGTACACCATGACGATCCCCAGGGAATAGAGGACGTACATAATTCCATACGTTAACGTGGAAGAGTAGGAACGCTGGGGGGGAAGTTATTGATGACTTCGCGGAATGCTTTTCACCGTACAGAAATTTTCCATCGGCCACGTTTTAGTATGCTCGTCGTCAGCGTGGCTCCTCGTTGCTCTGACTTTCCAGTCGAGATTATAATAGTTTATGATTGCGATCGATTGGGTATTGCGAGAAGAAATGTTAATAATATTTGTTAATATGTATAGAAATATGTTACATATGTAAATGTGTGGTTTTATGTCGCAGAGAACTTGTTCGAACGAAGTTGTGCTTCCTTTCGAGTTGTTCAAATTTTATGTGAAACATTTTTCTGCTCGCCTGAGGATATTAAAATGAAACATCCTTTGCATCCTTTGTCATAGATAATGTATGCAATAAACAGATGAAATGATACGTCATAAATTGAAAATTATTATGTACAAGATAAACGAGGGTAAAAATCTTCGCCATCAATTATAGATGCGCTAGGAGCATGCATTTGAATTATTAAAACTGGAATGATATAAAAATAATGGCTGGTATAATAATAAACGTGCATCGTTCGTATTAAATTAAAGAGTCGCGTTCAACCTGGATATCGATTATTTCAGCGTACAGTATGTTGAATACATTTCCTTGTTTTCTTCTAACTTTTTGCATCTCGTTATGTTTTTCGCGACACGAAATTTGTGCAACGTAAAACAAATAGTTGTACAATTTTCGTCACTTATTGTCTGTGACATTATGCCATTGACCTGCATCGTGAAATATAGATCACTATCGTCATCAAGCGGTATCAGATGGAAGTCGTTTCCCCTAACGTGTGCATGCAATTGCCCTTGGCTTACTTTATCAATAATGATTTGTGTCACGTACGACACGTGTTATAAGAAGAACTAATTTAATTCTTTGTACTGTCCGTCGCTTTTCTTGTTCAATCAACGATTCACAGTAGAATAGATAAGCTCGAATCCGGCTAAACTTCAGTCAACCAAACGATCAGCACAATTTTATTCCAATAAGTGGATTTCTACACATATATCTGAGACTATTGACATCACAGCTCATAAGTGGAAACGCTCATAGCCCTGTTAACCCTCCAACCAAGTCTGTGGCTTCTATACCACTAAAATAAAAATAAAATAAATACGATAAAAGAAATCTTTCATGATAGAATATCACTTCATTAATATAACATTAAAATCTACATACCTATTTCCATTTTATTCTATGCTAAAGGATAAAGGGTCAAATGGAAGTACCTCCATCAACTTTTTACTTCGTCAGCTCAAAAGTGATCATTTTTCAACATTTCTGACAACGATTCTACATATCATTTATTTTCTTATTTATCTAACAGAAGACAGAATGTTCCGCATGGAAACGTCCACTGGCGAATGGTAATTCTACCGATTCATCGTCGCGATCGTCGAGCATCAACTGGCGCGAATCAGTTATTTGCGAGCGGAAAATCCGGAAAAGTGATCAGCTGTCGCAATAATCGTCGGGATAATAAAATCTGATGGACGATCGCGTACGTGAGATATGTATGTTATAAATTGTCGGGGCATGACTGGCCGAGAAAGTCGTGGAACGCCGTGGATAGAGTGAAACCGGTGATCGATAAGAATCTACGGTTGCCTCGAATTCTCCCGTGGCATCGAAAACCGCGCAGAATGCGAGATTGTGGGAAACGTCCGGAGCAACCGATATATCCGAAGACGTCGCGAATACCTTCTTCGAGGGAAACATCGGCCCGCCTTCGAGCAAGATTTATACGAATATCTTCTCTCGACGCGAGCTATTATATTATATTATCCAGGAATTCCTCGTAGATGCGCTGGAAAATTAAATAGCTTATCTGGAGTACCAAGTACTTTTGCATTCGTTCCGTGTGGCACTGGAATCGTGCGATTGCGATTTTCTAACTGCGATTTAGCAGAATTTTCAGGTTCATATCTTTATGTAATTTATATTTTTACGGTTAACAGTATCCGTACGCATATTTGATATAAATAGCTTATCTAGAGTATCGATAACTTTTGCATTCGTTTCGAGTGGAACTAAAATCGTGCGATTGCGATTTTCTAACTGCGATTTAACAGAATTTTCAGGTTCACATCTTTATGTAATTTGTATTTTTACGATTGACAGTATTCGTAAACATATTTGATATAAATAGCTTATCCAGAGTACCGAGTACTTTTGCATTCGTTTTGTGTGGCACTGGAATCGTGCGATTCCGATTTTTTAATAGTTATTTAACAGAATTTTCATGTTCACATCTTTATGTAATTTGCATGTTTACGGTTGATAGTATTCGTAAATATATTTGACAGATGAATATCCAGGATTAAAAGGTTCGCGTATCTTCTTCAGAGCCGAGTTTGTCGGGTCTCGAAAAGTTTTTTATCGCGCAAGATTTTGCTGGACTTTCAAACCTCGATTTCGGACGTACTTTATGCGATCAGATAGCTACTCGAACTTCTGAGTTTGATAAACCGTTTCGATTCCTATGAAATACGATTATGAGTCATGTAAGTACCGCCGGTACTATTTCATCCGAAGTTCAAACGGGAACAACAGATTTATAAATCTCTCGCTGTTGCGTAATCAAAATTTCAATTGCAACTTGTGACAAATGTACGATTAAACAATTCGATTACCATTATGGGATGATTAATTTTCGTTACGGGATTTTATTAACATTTTTTATCTCTAACAGATCGCGAAAAATGGACTGAACTTTCTGCTCCCATTAATTCCAAATTTCCCACGTCGAAATTTTAATATCACTTTTATCTCAATTTTTTAATTTGCAAAGTAAAATGAATTTATTTTATTAAGTCGTTTCCATGTGTATAGAAGTTCAATACGTAAAATTTCATTTAGAAATCACCTCCGCTGCCGCGTCGCAAGTTTGTGTCTGTGGTCGTTTAATTACTCGTGTCCCTATAAACCAGTGAAGTAATAACGGCAACGGTGAACGCGGTAAGTACACTTTCTTTAATGGACGTCGCGAAGTTGCCATTCAGCAAATGGATCAGTAACGTATTTGGTGCTTGAAAGCCGACATCACGTTCAGACGAGCAATCTGACGGGCTTCCGGTTGGGAGTTTCGTACAGAGCCGCGTCCAAAATCCTTGCGGCGTTGTTCCCAAAAAACCGTGTCAACGTACTTCGCAGAGGAATTATTTTCTTTTTAATTCTGCCTAATCTCTGCAAGCTTTATCCCTGCAAGCTGCACAAAACTTATCAAAACTTTATTTCGAAACGATATCTCAACGAAGTAACGTTGCGCGTTAACAAACTGGAACTGCAGCTTCGCAGAAGTTACAGAAAAAATAGAGAGAGAGAGAGAGAGAGAGAGAGAGAGAAATGATAAAAGTTGGTTGAACGTAACTAAGGAAGAAGTTAATGGCTCGACTGAACTGTGGCGAGAAGATTCGCAGTTGGTCGATGGACGACGACCGGGATCGTGATCATTATTCGCTTCCCATCGCATCCCCCGATTCAGGGCGCAGCCACAATTATCGGCTTTCATTTTCGGCTGCTGCGTCTCGCCGTGCACTCCGCTTGCTCAGCATTGTGCTCAAACATCGCCAGTTTTTTTTCTTTCCACCCCCAACGATGTATATATATTTTCTTATTGAACAGCTGGACGTGTGTTGTGTGAAAAATACTGGGAGCAAAAGTTTCGCGTACCCTTTGTTCGTGTGCCTCACCCAATCGCCCTGCCACCCTCTTTTTTCCTGTGTCTCTTCCCATTCTCTTCTTCTCAGATACCTATATATATATATATTATATGTGTACAGTACGTATACACACGTGCAGTGCAACGAGAATATAATGTCGCGCAGGTTATACGACGTATACTTGTATTTTCAGCTGCACTCGTTGGAGCCATCGCACCCAGACTGGGGTGAAACGTTTCTAACGAAGGGTGCCCTCGCAGCGAGAGATGCGAATGGGATTCTTTCCTAGAAGATGCAACTACCGGATAACGTGGAATGATACGCTTTTTAATGAATCGTAGTAGGTGGTAGCAGATATTTTCCAAATATTATTCGCGTAGGTAGCAACTGTGGGTGGAGAGTTCAGAGAAAGAAGAGATTGAATTTTTTGCATTATTATACGTTCTATCTTTCCATTTAATAATTAAACTATATTACGCGATGAATTTTAAAATAAACATTGCACCATAGCGAATTTAATTTTTCTAACAATTCCTGTATTACAAACGAATGATCGAAATGTCTCGACATAGTCCAAACAAGAGTCACCATTCCGTTTCAAATCGCGTCGTCGTCCGTGTACGCGTGCAACAGCGAAATTTTCCAGCCCACCATTTAGCCCGGAATTACAGCGTGATGCAACGTTACACCGTTCATAACTGCGGGTACACCCGGGGATCTCGCTACACTAATACATTTCGCGTAACATTCGCGCGATGTAAATATCTCCGGCTTAATTTTCGCGTCCCAACCCCCGTTCACTTGTCGCCATCCGCCCTCGCCGCACGAACACCCTGTATTCCGTGTCGCATAATCCTTTGAGCACGCTTCTGGAGTGGCTATCTGCCCAGCATCGCGTTTCTTTTCCCGCGAACCTTTTCCCCTGGCTATCTCGCATCCTCCCGCCCGTGTAATTACCGCCACTACTCCACGTTTTTCCTCGGTAATTAGTTAACTAGACGGCTGCCCTATCGGCAATTAACAGCCAAGGCGTCTTATCGTTCGTGGAACGGGAAAACGCGAATCCCTACCGCTGTTCACGTGCAAATGCTCTTCGAATAAAAGTGGTAGCGACCTTTGATTGGCTTTCGTTTAGGAACCATTCATACTTGCGTTAAACGGAGCATCAAATTGACGCCATTTTTCAGTGGTGTTCCCTGGCAGATTATTATGAAGCTGAGAGTAGCGCGGTGAGATGTAAAAGTGGTTTAGAAACTATGGTAAATTTAGTGGCTATTGATCGAGTGACTTGGCTTCGATTAATTTCACTTTGAGCGGACGATATCAATTTTTATTCACGCTTTATGAACGCAATTGTTATTCGAACGCGATTGCCTCGGCTTATGGTGTACTATCAAGTCCTTTTCAATCGCTATTCTTTACCGCGACCATCGCTGTCGACAGACAAGACAAACGTGTCTCGAATCGTGATTCAGTACCGCATAAGAATTCGAAATGGTGAACGGTAAACCAGGATTTACTGTACTTCGATTCGAGCGACTTCAGCTCGAGTGGCTTGGCTAATCTGAACGAGGGTTAACTCGGAAGTGTGCACCAATACTCGATAAATAATTCAGCAATTTTCATTGAATTGTTTAAATTCAAAGATCAGTCCGAGTCGCTGATGAACATAGTTCGAAAAGGGTTTGAAGATTCAAACCTCGATAGTATTCTTTCGAAACAAAAGTCGTTATTCTTGGTACGTCTATACTCTACGATGACAATTCGAAAAGTGAGGACGCTCGACAGAAAATCTGGAATCCTCACGGATAAAGAAAACGACCAAGCAAAGTCTGCTGGTATTTGTCTTTCAGGCCTTCACGTATATACAGTCGAAGGCCCTCTCGAATCGATAGATCTCTCGCTATTTATTTTCAAGATTTTCTCAACGCAAGATCCCACCTTCGTTTCCACGCAGACACGTTGAAATAATCCGACAAACCTCAGCCATCGAGGGCGCACCGTTTGCATCACGTGTCAGACGACAAAGTACCATTCCCCCCGTTCCCTCTCTTCCTGTTTTCATTTTCCTACGCGAAGCAGAAAGTGTTCGTCACGTAACACACCGCGCGACTAATGCATTGCAGTAAAAGCTGCGGCAAGTGGCGTAATGTTTCTCAGTGAACTCGTTTCGTTGAATCAATGATGTCCCTTTCCACACGGCCGGACTTTTTCAGTGTCAAGGTGAACGTATGCGCCATGTATCCGAAGGAAGGGATCGCTCTACCCTTTTTGGCTCGATCTCCACGTTGCGTGATACAACATCCCGCCCCGGCATTTGCGTCTCCGCTGGTCCAGATACGACATTGCGCCAGGTCAAGTTCCGCTCGCCTGGGATTCGACGTCCGCGCGTGCCAACGCCCCCCGCGATCGCGCGCCCATTTTAACCCCTGATTGCACTGATGAAATCGTAGCCAAGAGTTTACGTTCAAACGTTTCGACAGCTCGAGATGATCCGCCAGCTAACTATCCAATAACGTGGAATCTCGTTACTGATAAGTGCAACAGAGTTTGCGAGCTTCAGCGTCGAGAGTTATGGTACATTTTTAGCCGGGAGCAGGTAGTTGATCCTAAGCTGGTTATATTGCGTCTTGTTATCTGAGATAGAGTTCATGGTTTAGGGATATTTGATTAATTAGTTGCTTTTCCGTCCTGAATTAAGATTTTGATATTGCCTCGGTAAAATGTTTGAACTTGACGAACAGAAGTCTCTGATAATATTGGTGTAAAATTATAAGTCGTAATGGCATTCATAAAGTCTCTAATAACGATGTGGTTAATACTGTGTGACAATTTGACGCAATAATAGCGTGCCGTAATTAATTCGCGCCATTCGATAATTCAGTGGTGTTACACATCGGAATGAGGTGTACGCATTGTACGAGAGAAACATTAAACCGATTATTATCGAGTCGTGTTTGCAATAGATGTATAAAAGAGAAAAGAATATTTTATAAATATTCGAGAATCCAAAAGAAGATGGTAGTAATTTATTTCATCTAAGTATGCGATTTTGATTGAAGTCTGATAACTCTGGAGCAAAATAAATTCATAATCCATAGGCAATTATTCACCCATGTTTGGACGACACCCCTCGCAACCAATTACTCCAGAACGATGTACTTCTGATTGAATTCGTCAACCAGTTACTCGCTTCTGGAGCCCTTCGATGTGCATTTAACATTCCGTCTAAATGTCCCTTCGTTCGAAACATGGTGTTTAAAATGTACGCAGTAGAAACATCCGCGTTACCATTTTCGTTCTTGAGGAATTTTGCTAGCATTTCTCGTCCCACGCGCCTTCGATTCAAAAGGAATGTAGAGTAGCTAATCGTGTTCAGTCAGTAATGGTGTTCTTTCGTGGATTAAAAATTAAATAACAATCACGGTTCCTTATTGAAATATGTGTCAAGTGTGCTCTTTTTTCTCTCCTTTTATTCCTATTACCATTCATATATTTATGTATGCTTGCATTATTCAGCCTGAGTCTCGTTCTCCGCACAAATTGGTATTTTCCTTTGTAATTTTAATAAAATTCTGTATGTGCACATTTTTATTTATTTGCGTAATAATGGCGCGCGCGAGTTGTTGAAAGGGTAATACGAGGATATTAGACTTATGCTTCTTAATAAACGTGAAAACGTTCGCTTCGTGACTTATGATTCGACAAAACCGAGTGATTTATGGAATTCAGGGGTATATACAATAGTATCACGGCTTTCGTTTGTTAGCTCGTCAGAGTGATGCACTTGTTGGGTTTAGTAGTACGTAGCGTTTACATTGCACGATAAAAAATAGAATTTCAGTAAAATGGATACAAGAAAGGATCAAAGTATCTATTTTAAAAGCACTTGACAAGGTATTTTATAAAGACTGGCCATGTTTTCCTTTCTCTATGCCCGTAATGTAATAAAAATATTCAAGGGTAACACACATTTCTTATATTTTGCCAATATTACGACAAACCTCGCTAAAAGCTTATATACGTACGAAAATAAGATGAAAATATCAACAACAATAAAATTGCGTTCGAGGAATTTTTCTATCTTCCTCTTACAAAACCACGATAAAAGGTTTAAGTACATTAGAGCGCAATGACTGACGAAATCCTATATGGCTGCACGTGGCCACGTTCTTTGTACCAGCAAATAAGCTTCTACCCCTAATGCACGCTTGCTCCATTAATCTTCAAACTCGTTTCCACCGAAAACTAAGCTCTGGATGCGATTTCTTGCCTCATTTTTACAACGAGAGGTCGACGAGTTCAAGGGGTTAAGTATTGCAAAAATCCACGCGACGCTGGCGAATAACAGCGACTTAAATATACAATAATTGTTCGATAAAGTGGAGAAGACACGCGGAAGCCGCCTCGAGCTGTTTTCCTCCCGGGACCAACAATTTCCCGTGACAATAAACTGGGCCAAACTCTTGGCATTCTAGCGTAAACCGTGGAACGGATAATACCAAAATTTCTCAGCCTCGCGACCTTCGAAGGGAATATCGATTCGTCTTACGTGCGAGTCCGCGTCCACGGGGGTAGTTTCCGGCCCCCGTTAGTCGAAACGACGTGGCGCGAGGAGGATTCCGTGGCGGAATCTAATTAGAAAAAGTTAAAGAACCAGCGCGTCGACAAGTCCAAGCCATCAGGGAGGATCGTTTATTATTGCTACGACTAAGCAGGAAAAACTAGTGATGCATCCAGAAGGGTAGAAAATTAATTCGCTTCTTTAATCGGTCCAGAGAAGTTGTACGGCTGCGAGAAATTACGGGGGTTCGTTTCAGACTCCCGTGGAAACTTTTCCGCGCTCAACGAGATTTTAACGACAAGAAATCGTCGAGAAATAAAATTGTTTCACGCTGCTTGCACGAGATTTTTTTTCAGCGAGCGTCGAATCGGACGTTAAATTAATTTTCTAGCAGATTTTAGATTGTAGAACGATGACGTTTTATAATTTAAATTTCCCTGCGACAGATTCTGCTTGTAGGAGGAAATCGATACTGTATCGACAGATTTTGAAAGTTAATCCTATTGACACGATAAATCGACTTTATATATACTTTATATATACTAAAACTAAATTCAGTTAAAAGTTGAAGCTAACATGTACCTTTCAAATTTTTAATCTCGATTTTCGGAACGAACGATTGATTTTGACATTTGAATAAGAATAATTCGACGTTGTTAAATGTTCAAACGTTACTTTCTAGCTGAAAAAATGTACACGTGGAGAGTAGTGAAAGAGAAAAATAAAAAAATACAGGAAAGTCTAAAAGAAAAAAGTGCAGAACGGTAACAGTTTAATGATCCGACGATACCACGGAATTAACAGCTGGAGAACGCAAAAATTGCACCGGTTAATGAGCCACCGCAAAACTAGCAGGTGTAATCACGGTATTGATTCGCAAAGGTTCGAACCAGTAGTTGGTACTGCCTAGAACAGAAATAACTGAAAATGTGAGCTTATACCCGCGGTCGTCCGCATGCACGTGAAATTACTCGTGATATAACATAATTCCGTTCCGCGATTGCTTTCCACGGTCCGATTAGATAAAATTTTGACTTCTCCCCGATCGATCGTCACGCTTGGGCTACGTTGGTTTGTCCAGGTGCTGGCGTTACGTCAAAAATGTATTATTCTTGAATTATTCTCTCTAAAACTGAGGCACGCAGGAAAGTTACAGCGATGAATAAGAACGAAGATCGTACTCAAAAGCAGATAAATGATATTTCACTCGAGAAACAAGAGATATAATATAAATTCGCAATAAATTCGCTCCAAGAGAAATCACTGAGAACTTCAACGTTTCTTAATATCTCAATGTTTAATTTTAACGCTTTGATATTTTCCTTGCCTTTCTCTGGAAACTATGTTCCCTCTTCTGACGTTATGGAATACCTGGAATCACTGATCCAATTTCGCATTCCATACTCGTACAATAAAATAATTTTCAATAAATGCAACTAAACCTGATACTCGTATCGTCTCAAAAAAAAAAAACGTCCACACTTTTCATACGTTAATTATCTACGACACAAAAGTGTTCAAGAACGTTATCTACCCTCGCACGCCTCGGGGTACAGTACATTACCCTAACCACGCCCAGCCCTTAGGAATTTATGAGAATGCTTACGCGGCCCAGAATTGGCTTTGTGTTTCTCTATCGACAGGTTACAGAGTTAGGTCCTAATGAGCGACACCTTAATGGAACCGGCTATCTATGCTACGGATACTTCCGTGGAAGGTGAAACGTCTTTGGTAACGTGTGACCCATCAACAGCTCAAAGGTATCGGCTGCATAGTCGACATCTACGATTCGATTGCATTGACGAGAGACGCAGGATGAAGCGATTCCGTGTTAACCTCGTCGTTGGGATACGTGTGCTGTTTCTTCGTTCGATTACTTGACAGCAGAGAGGCACGATACGCGTTGAAATTCACTTTTCAATTCCCGCGTGCACACAGTTGACGTATATTGTATATCGATAATAAAAGCTGCGGAGCGGATGAATTTGCACCTGCACGGAAATTAAACTGGAATTTCCATTCAGTCGTAGATGAGAGGAAGACGTCGGTTCGCGTGTACATTGAGGGGTTGGTTGTAGCTTAATCTGAATATGGGAATGGGTTTTGTGTGATTAGGTTTATCAGTCTGCTCTCGAAGGGCTTTTGATCCTTTTCAGTAGGTTAATGTTAAGTGGTTCGTATTTAAGTAGTCGGATGCATGTTATTTTAAAGCTCTTGCAATAATTTGCGAACGTGAAAAACCGGAATAACTTGGTATCTCTAAAAATACTCGAACATAATTACGAGTAAACCGAGACGAGGCGTAGAAATTAGACTTGCACGTTGACAAGCCTAATGTACGATTATCGAATCAATCACCCGCAGCGAAAGGGGAAATAATGCTAAATGATACAGGCGAAGTCACCCCAACGTGCACAGGGACAATGAAAGAAGCCACTCGAATCGAAAGCGCTTGAAATCGGACTATCTTTGAAGATCGAGTTGAGAGCCACTGTCTTAAAACAGCACTGCGTGCCAGATCGATACCACGTCGGCTACCCTTAAACTCTGAAATGTGGTCCGAAGTGAACGCAAAAGACACGTTCTAGTCCTTCACTGCAGTCTAGAGGGAAAGAGAGAAAAAAGGAACGCAGAACCGGAAGTCCTCCATGTGTCGCAGTCTACAATTTCTAAGGATTCCCAAGTTTACCCGCACGTAAACGACCCGTGCACCCAGTTTGCGCGAGTTCCGACGCCCTCAATCATCGATTGAACCACCCTTAAAATATTCTAACGAAGGTAAAGATCGCATGTATAATTTTCTGTACGATTTGATTTTACTGCTAACAATTAATAGTAATAATATTAATTCATTTAATTTGTCGATGGAAAATGGCACAAACTGATCATACGTGGTAATAAATCTTTGATGTTTCGAATATCCAGTTACCCCTTCGCCAATGTTACATGTAATTATTATTAATTGTAATGTATAAAAAACGAAACAGTTATGATTGGAAATGCTAGAACGATTTAATCATGAGATCGCATCATTAAAGTTTCAATTTAAATTCAACACGGGAGAAGAAAGCGACTATATTTCGTTTCAAGTGTATCCAAGCAAATTTCGTTAAGAATGTTTGAGAGAGTTCTTAATTTCGATGCTAGGGCGCCTTGTATAAAAATAATATTAAGTGATTTCGTTCGTGGACTCTGCTCCTGAATTTGAAAAATAAATTTACGAATACAGAATTTCTTCTAATGAACCCTCCGCGGTAGTTCACCGGAAACAGAACATCCGCATAATTATCCCCTTCGCTGGCGTAGGTGTGAAAAAATGTACAATATGAAAATTCCATATCGTTTTGCGAGGGAACTGGAGCAAGAATATTTTTCCAATATTTCGTTAACCGATATATCCTTCTCATATATAGAACCCATACATTTCCATCTGCATATACGACATTCCTAAATAGCGTCTTCCAAAATTTATTTCACCTACAACCTGTCGCAGCCAATGTGGATTTTCCGCTGTCCATAAACGAATGTTATGTATATTTGCCCGAGATATGTGAATGTAGCGTCGTTACAAAATAAAACCTAATAAAAAAGTACCTTCCCGTGCAGCTAGATCAAAAATTCCAATGGCATTTTAAAGAGCGTTCCAAGGCTCATCTTTTAGCATAGAAATTATATTGTAATATACTATTACTCATTCGTCTATTGAAACGTATATTTCTTAAATATTTTTATGTGTTTGAGTATTGGAATAGCACTTTAATGTATACCATCGTGCATAGTAATTTTAATAAGTCGGTTCCTACTCCCTGACGGTTCCACACCCGTTCGCGAGCCACCCGACACTTAATATAGTGTCAGCCCCCTAATTGACGCGTTTTTCCCTCCCTAATGCAGACGAAGTTATGCCAACAAATTCCTAAAATTACTTCCACGAAGGTAACACATTGTACGAAGCAAATATTTCTGAGCCCCTGCCGCCGTTTCACTCGCGATGAATGTTTCTCACCCCCGTCTTCGACTTGTTCAAGAAATAATCGAATTGCTAAGAGACAACGTCATTAGCACTTCGAACAGCTACCCCCCTTTCTAATCAACCCTTTTCAACATTTCACGATACGTTACATTACGAAGAAAGTTAAATTACAATGCCATCTTTTTAGACGGCCATTTTAACGATTGTTCGTGAAATTATCAAGTATAATAAGCGAAGTTCGGTGGCTTATTGTCGACTAGAGTGCACGCATAAATTCTATTATTTAGCGATTTATATTAATTACTATTTAATCGTCGTTTCCTACTTTCGCTGATCGAACAACGATATTCAATGATGGCGGACGATTACGGGTACCCCGGAAGTTAACGAGCGAATGCAACGTCGACACGCAACTCGCGTGCACGCGCGAACACATTTCGATACTGTGTACAGGTTACTCCTCAGCTGGATCTCGATTTAATTAACGATAAAACGAGTCTTAAACTGCAAGTCGTAATTGCTTCAGGGAACTTCGAGATGTAAAGCGTTACAAAGTAACATTGGATCCGCAAAAAGGTAAGAAATATTTATTTAAGGACTGAACATTTAGTTACACGTTAAAATTAAAGGCAGCTATGAAATCGATGGAGGAAATGGGTTGTAAATTCACGGAATTAAACATTTAACTTATTTTCCATTATTTTTCTATTTGCTTTCCGTTCGATCAAACACTTGAACGCACACGGTTATTCTCCAATTATATCTTCCACTCAATTTGAAATATTTACTCGGTGTAAAGGTTTTCCAGTTTTATTATTGATCCATCTGGTCGCCGATATAGTGTTGCGTGCGTGTGCAAATATTAGGCGAGCGGAAAAGTTTTAATGGATTCTGAATATACGTTCTGATCGATATTGTTTCGTGGAAGAATAGGCAATCGTGCAGAAGCTCGCTTAAATATTCCGGAAGCGTGGCGCAATCAGTACTTATATCGAGTCTATCAACTCGCCTCGATTGAAAATGGACATCGACAGACATTGTTTCTACCCTACAACGATCTACAAGATACGTACGAACAAATAATTACGAACATCTACAACGAGGAACATTTTAAATCGCACAGTTCTTAAATTTTAATTTAAATCAACAAAAAGGAATGATCGAATCACGAAACGCGAGACATTTAAAATTAACGGAGGAACGTTAAGAACGAAGATTTGAAAGCTTCCTTTCCTAAATAGTCGCGAATAACTTAATAACTGTGAACGATTCACTTTAAAGAGCCATGAAACATTTCGTCGCGTTAGCAGCGCGGTGTTCAGTAACCGGAAACGTCGCCAGACCGAAAGCTCCGATTGTCTACCCTCCGTGGAGTAAATCTGCCAGGCGACCACCGTTCTTTTTCTCCAAATCAGTAAAACAGAGTGTCGAAGTTCCAAACGAGAGAACCGTGTCGACGTTCTCGTACCACACGCGAAAATAATTGTTCGACGAGAAGATTTCCCAGAATTTTCCAACACCGTGCTCATCAACGAGTCAACAAGAATTCGTTTCAACGTTAATCACTCAATTATTCCTCGCGATCCTCTTCTTTCTATTACATAGAAACAATTTATTTTACAATGCCTCTTTCTTCATACATCCCTTTCTAGTCTCAACCACTTTCTGCCAGTGCACACACGTACTAGGCTGAAGCCAACAATTATGTAAATGCTGTCAGATCGATAGATACGTTCGAGATGGCACAGGTTATGGATTGACGTCAATAATAGAAGGGTACAAAGCTCAGACGGATAATATCTTCCATGAAAATCATTGGAACGTCGCAGGGGTTGTTCTTTCGTCCATCCCCATCGACTCGATATACAATCTTCCTCTGTAATCGTACATCAAGCTTGAAAATGTACATATCAATGCACGTTCCAAAGATCTGATCGATTTTCTTTTACCAATTCAGTGGAATATTTGCACCTGGAAAATCTTTGGAGATATGGACGATCGATGAAGATGGCTCGTCCCTTGGGGGAGGTGGCTGAATGGGGTGGATACGGAAATATGAAGTAATAATGTACGGAAGGGCGACAGAGTGGGAGTAGACACGTGGAAAGGATATCCGACGGATTTGATGTCGGCGATATTAATATTGCGAGAACTGGCTGATGGAATGTTTGCATGTGGATGTTCGCGCGCGGTCGTGCCATGAATCTTACGCGACATATCTCACATATTCACACGACGTCGAGCCGGAACAGTTGCGGTTCGTTAAAACGGCCCGGAGCTTGATATTGATTTAAACCCTCGACAAAGGATTCGACGCTGTTTATGACCGGTTTATCCTCGATTAAAAGTTAGATAGAAAGTGTTTGAAACGATTCTGGTCCATGGCTTGCTGGGGATCGTGTCACGCTCGCAGACTGCCAACTGTGTCTCCCTACTGAACTCTGAAATTGCTTATTTGCATTCCGTGACCTTTTTCGTACCACTTGGAATGTTTGTTTCACTTTGAAACTCCAAACGAAATGCATCGATGAATCGACTTCGATTTAGATAACTTTGCGTCGAACGTGCGTTTAAACGAGTCAAGTCGCTCGACTTGAACTTAAGTAAGTTGATTTATAGTAATAAATACTTGTGTTAGACTTTGGCTAATTTTCTCGTGCTTGCATCAACTTCTTTGAAGTCCACGTTCGACTTGACTTGAAAACTTCAGGGGATTCGCAGTTATAAAATCGATTCGAATTACGTCTGCTGAAATAACTCGATTAAGCTGGACAAATCTTTTTAATGGCTTTGTAAAACAGGATCGATCAGAGGGACATTACCGCTTTAAAATGGAAATTTGTCGCGTAGCCTCCATTTCGGTGCTCTATTCGCCGTGGCGCTTTGATCTATGCGTAACTCTGTTGCCTTCGTTGATCTATTTATTTTAACCAAGTCTGCGAAGCGACTGCCACGCGATCAATAATATCGCAAATATTTGGCATCGACGGTATCACTGGCAGCGTTCGATCGATACTGAGAGATTGGGGTTGTAGTATCGAAGCGGATTGATCGATGCTATCGATCGTGGCCAACCAGTATCGAGGGATTGAGGTTCAAGTATTGAAGTGGATTGATAATACAATTTCCAATTTCGTTGATCAATGCTATCCATCGTGGCCAGTCGACAGTGAAGGACTAAAGGCGCAGGATTATTGTTAAATCGCATTCACGCGCATTGAAGATCATTTCTGTTGATATCGGAGTTCAAAAAATTGTATAAAAATGAATATCGCGAGATACCAGCAATAAAAACGAAAAAAAGAGACTTATACGCGTATTTCATCGAAGCCTCTTTACTTCGTTCAGTAAATCCTCGGATGTTTCAGTTCAACCTTGCAGATACATATACTCCGTTTGTATTCGGTATCCTTCGCTTTTATAGGTCAGAAGTAAAAATAGTAATGTTGCACTAAGCAAGAAACAAAGGATATTATCGATCAGTACTAGTAAGTAATCGCGTAGTATAAACATTACTCTCTTAATCGACAATATCTGACTAAATAATCCACCATCATTACTTACACATCGTACGTTCCATTTAAATGAAACACGCGTGTTTGACCAGTGTTTAAATAAACTCTGCCAAGCTATAACTCGACTAAAGAACCGAATTTTCCACGTGATAATTCCTCGCAGGCAACGATGCACGCTCTCGGATGTACCCCAGCGTGCCTCATGGGCTGGAACACCCTGGAAACGAGTCGCGCGAGCCACGCTAGTCCCCCAGATTTATTGACACGGGGCCAAAAATTTCCCAGCCGCGTCGAAAATATCCGCCAACCCCCGAGTTTTTATCGTCGGCTCGCATTCATCCAATTTCTTTCTCGATTTAACGCGCTCGCGTCGTGTAATGGGCTGCCACGGGCTGCCTCCTGCCAGATAGAACCGCGTACACGCCAACGCGATGTCCTGCGGACGTGCTTGATGGACTCAGGGATGGTCGCAGGGTTTCGTTGCAACGCTGCCGCGAAATGGGTCGTCGATTGAAAATCACCAGCCACTCGTATCGCGACCGCACCTGTCAACGTGTCTCACCGATTACTTAGTATCGATAGACGGACGGGTGAACCGTGAACGCCTCCATTCCGCTCTGAGAAACACCGATACGCTATCGCGATGGCTGTCTCTCATCCGCGAGGAAGCGTTCCTCTTTATTTTCGTGATTTCCATCTGCGCAGCTTCGACTTGGTCGACTCGAGTTCCGCGAGGGATGAAAAACAAGAGGGAGAGAGGTTCGCGAGACACAGCTCGTCCTGCCGCCGTTTGCGAACTCTTTCATCGCGCGGCACCATCTTGCATTATTCGCTTCGACAGTAGCGCAGGTTTAAATAAACAACGCACAGGCGCAACGTCGCGAATAGAGTCGTAATTAACTTGAACACCGGGACAAAAGCGTCTCAAGTGAACGATCCTGGTAACAGTTAATAAAACCTTGGAACAATGAGGAACTGGGACGCGCGAACGAACGTATCCCGCGTTCTCTGTCCATTTTGTGTTTCGTTTCGTCCGGCTTTGTGCGCGCGAAATAATCGGAATGCTTCAGGGGAGGCATATTAAGTCGCAGTTTAATTCACTGCGGTCGCGCACACTCGCGTCTGAATACTTGGACACGCGCGTGTGTACGTGTGTAAATGCGCACACGTACGTCGGTCCTTTCTTGGAGGATCAGCGAGGTGTACAGCACGATTAAGAGCGAACACAGTCGCAGCGGTCAGAATAATGGGAGATTCCGTCGGTAGCTCTCTCATTCATGCTCGGTTTCAACATTGTTCGAAGATTATTCCGCTTTCGTTATTCTCCCGGACCTACGGTCAGGAATTCTCCGACTATTTCGGTTTTGTTGCCCCGCGCAATGCGAGCGTGCAATTTTCAGGCTCAACTGAAAATAGTGGGCGCTCGAACCCTATACACGAGCTGTTGTCTATTTATTTTCATACAGAACGGCTGTTAGCACGACTATGTCGAGGAGGTGACTGTCTGTGAGGATTTTTTTTTACTCGAATATCAAATATTTCAGAGAATCGAATTATTGAAAATATATTCCTTTTCGATTTAATTGGCTAACTAGCGCTCGAGGGAACAGGTACGGATATGTAAACGGTCAGGAAGTTATTCTACATGCAAGAACAAACTGAAAGTAGCGAATAAAATCGTCGACGTCTCCGCTGAACGTGCTCGGTCGAGCGTAAGTCAATCAAATAAAATGGAGCAAATTTTTTCATTTGATTTTCTTCGGATACGCTGTCTGCAACGAAAAATTCTAGTCGTCGTTTCCGATTCGATTCTACGTAGGAAAGTAAGTTTCTCTTGACATTATCGAATACGCATCAACGCGTCGCTAACAAGTAATTACTATCCACTGCTAATTGCCAATGCCATGGGCCGCGAAGCTGGCGACCTTGACTCAGAGAGTTTTTAAATCAACATTTCCAGAGAAATCGTAGGAACGTCGGGGAAATTAAAAGAGAAACTGCACGATGCCAGCTGGCAGAGTGGCTCGAGGAGAGAAAAAGAAGCGAACGAAATGATACTCTGACGCGCGCCATGCTGCGTTCGCCACGATCGCAAAAGGAACAGGGAGAAGGGAAAGTGAAATGTATGTGCGTGCGTACGTAGAGAACGTACATAGGGACGAGGGGAAGTAAAACTTTACCTCGCTACGATGCCCTCGAAGGTTATAATTTGCCCTTAGCGGAAATTCCGTGGCTCTCGTTCTGCAATGGGACGTGGTAAAAGTCACCCCCACCAGGCCACGGGCGTTTCCAGTAGCCAACCATCCTTCCTGGTAGTAATTTGTACGGTCCAGTTTCCATCCCTCGTCCTGTTAAATAACAGAGGATACGTTGTTATCGCTGTCTATGTGTTTATCCAGAAGCCTGAGGCTGTTCTTTTACAAGAGCCCTCGATCCATGCTTACACACCCCCGTTAGCATAATATCCAGCCACCACTGAGACATCGATTAGCTCCTTCAATATAAATGAACGATACGGTCATAAAAATTATAATTTTTTAATCATGAACGAAGAATGTTCTCTTTTAGACCAACTGTATAAATAATAAATTTCGTAGCGATATTTGCAATTTAATATTCAAAATGGACTCCTCTACGTCTCTGTACATAGGTAGACGCTTCGAGCTATTTTTATATTTCCATCTAGTTATCATTTAATACTCTCAAAGTGGGGAAGATTGTTTCAGAAAATTAAAAAAGAAGGCGCGTCGAAGTTTATGAGCTTATTAAACGTATAAAGTATAATTATTTATATCATTTTACAGATTCGTGAAGGGATCACACGATTCTATTCGTACTCTGCTCTTTCTAATGCATGCACTTTCACTGATTACCAGCATTTTTACAGAATTCACTGTTATCTCGTCGATCCTCCAACGTAATTATGAGACTGTGCCCTGAACGAAGGTATCATTTCGCGGGCGTAGAATGCGCGCTGTTGCGTGATAAACGACGCATACGAAACCGGTGGTATATATTATCTGGACCTTCAGAATTTAGGGAATTTCACGGCATACATTCACCTCGGCTTTGAATGCATAAACCATCCCTTAATAAGAATTTGAAAGTCAAATCGCGTACACACACACACACACCGCGGCCGCGCGGATGAATCTTTTCACGCGTCAGAAAATAGAGAGTCACATTTCGTTTAATTAAAATTTCGCCCGCGTCTGTAAATGAGTTACCGGGACAGGACAAAAGAGACTGCGACGTTGATTATTATTGCACAGCCACGTTTATTATGGCCGTGCAAAGAAGCGGAGTTCAATTTACATGTAAACAGTTTCAAAGCAAGTACCAGGAGACGCTCGTACGGCTTCTACTTCACTTTCCACGCTCTTGCCTGCCACAGAAGTTGATTAATAAGCTTTCCAACTAAAATTGCAATATGTAAACATTTTAAATGACAGATACACATTCCATAAATTTACGAATTCTCGACATGGTCTCGTACATTTTCGATTTATGCTCGTACGAGGAATCATATCACTTGTGGTTGGATCATCCCCTTTTGCACCCCGTTTCGACTATTCTTATGGTTTCATCTCGCAAAGTTGACACTAAAAATATCTACACGCGTTTATCACATGAAATTTTCTAATTACACAAACGCAGATGCCTGATTTTAAATCCAGCATGCGATCCATGTTACACGCGCGCACACGTACACGCAGAGGCTAACGCCAAGTGAATACTCGAGCGTGCATTGATTTTCACACTCGTCGACGTTCAGGTTAGGGTTGCGAAGTGCTATGAGTGACATGCGGATGTGTTACGTGTTTTAAAGTACGACATAGACACGGTCGAACCGCGAGTATCGAACGACCAGGGTTGCGAAAAATTAGAGTTACTTGTAATCGAACGCGGAGGAAGAGCCGTGGTTTCCCGCCATGGGAAAACAGATGGAATGCGTCATGCAAATCCGAAGAAATATGCGTCCACCTATGAATAATTTAAATTTGAATCAGTAGCGGAAGTTACGAACGTGGACGCGCGTGGCAATAATAAATTTGATAAGGTCTCTATTCAGAGACTGATCCATCCGTGGGCGAAATTTTCCTCGCATACACCTGTGGGTATTGAGAATCGTCGTACCATTTTTACATTTATACATTAATTATTATGGAAAACTGTGGCTTTATATTAACGATTTCGAGGGAGAAGTCTTGCGTTGCGAACACGCGAATATGTGCCTCGCTGACTCGAATATGAAATTATTATATTTTCCGTTGGAGCCCTGCGTCGTAAAGATACAACCTACCCTTCTCAAGCAGTTTCATCTAACTTTACGATGCGGTACCATAGAAAGGGGAGAAAGAATTTTGTAAGAAAACCGACTCGCTGGTCTAGCTCCTGTTTTCTCGTATCGTATTAGTAACTGGAAAGCTTCATTGCTAATGAAATAACGACGAGCATCCTCACGTTACTCTGCAAACCCAATCGTGATTACAAAGATCGCGGGAAGCGTCGCGAAAAGTTGTCCCTCCGTTTTCAGAGGGGCAATTTCGTCTGAAACGCGGAGTCGCACTTTGAACGTCCGCGCGGTACTAACGAAGAGCGTTTAAGAGTGCTCGCGTCGCGAAGACCGTGACACGCTCGCCACGGCTCGACTCTCTGCCGCCATTCCAAGCCGTCCGCGAGCTACGAATTCAGCCTCTCCATTTAATCAAAAATAACAACCGGCTAAATAACACGCTTCGAAAGCGCCGCTTACCGCGTTCGCTCCTTTCAGGATCAATTTAAAAGTGCTCCCGACACCAGACACCGTTAATTCCCACGTAAATTGCGGCAACACCGACCGCGGGCGTAAATAAGAAACGCTCCTCTAAGTGGCACGATTTCAGTAACCACCGTCGCGTTCGGTCCCCCAGGATTTTCTGTGCAATTTGCATTAACCCACCCATTCAGCAGCCAATAATAACGGCCGTCTGGTTTCGCCTGGCTAGCTCGCGTTCCTCAAATAGAAACGAGGGTAATAATTTTCACGATCGATCAGCGAGCCGAACCAAGGCGATAACAGCGTCCGCGAGCCAAGGGAAATTCGCGTACGGCCCTCTCGATATTAGATAGATTCACTGGCGTGTCGATTGCACACCCCCATGCACGCCTACCAACAACGAACGTCGCCAGGCTGGTATTACTATTCGCAGGCACGTAACTCCTCCACTTAAGCGCGACTGCGTCAAGGTAGTGGAGCGGGGGCTTCGATGTTGCAAGGGTTCCCACCCTCGTGGCTGTCGTACATATGTAGGCGTAATTACTCCTCCGGCGAGCGCGAACCCTTAGAAAAATAACGCGTCGAGGCTGATTTCGACGAGCCCAACCGTTCACCCCGTTCGCCGGGAGGGACGCCAACTTTTCCTGCGCGGCGATCACCCTCAGGGGTTGGTTCGGTCGTTCGATCGACTGGTACACGCGCGCAAACAAAAAAAAAAAAAGGAAACTGGATAGGGCTTCGAAATTAACCCGATGCTCCGTTTTTGCGCTCGTTTCCCGACCGGTAAACGACGCGGCGCGTTTTTCTACCACCCCCCGGATTGGTTTGGGCTTGGGGGTTGTACTCTCGACGGAGTGAACGGTGTATCGAGAAGGAGGCTGTGTTATTATAGCGTTGAGATACATCGTGCCACGTTCTCTATGAACGTTAATCGAGTGGCACCTTTACTGGTTAGCATCCTTGCCGCCGATTGACTGCACCCTTCAGCCTCAACTTATTCTCTGTCTACTACTTCGCACAGTGATATTGACTTCCACTCGAGGACAATAAGTTGACTCGGCAGTTAACTATATCCTTTCTTGTCGCGGATATCGCGTGACTTGAACAAAGAATTTTTTTGCCGCCCTTTCGACGTTATCAGATGGAAAAGTCTTCTGCACTGTTCACTAGCGCAGCGATATTTTGTTATATTACACGAAGAGATGTAATCTTCGATATTTTGGTATCCTGCATACTGTATCGTAACTTCTATATTACATAAAATATAGATCGTTTAAGTGAATTGATTCTACAGAAGAAGATAGTTGTATCTGTTAGAAATTATCCTACATTTTTATAATAAAATATTATCCTACATTTACAATCGTACGACCTTGATATACGTAGCTAAAGCGCATCGCGAGTAATGTAATTGCGAATAATTTAATCGAATTTGACGATTTCATTTCGAGCCTCGCGATATTTAATCGTCGATAACTGGTCATTCATTCAACGAGCGTAATTATCGCATCTGTAATTATCAAATTTCGATGATATTCTCGCGCAGATCCCTTCCAACGTCGACCATCCTTATTCCACCCCTCTGCGCGCCACTTCGTAGCTGCGAACGAAACAGCCGCTCCAATATCCTCGATTTCGCCCAAGCACACTCGAATAAAATCGTACAAGCTTCTCCAAGTTCTTCAGCACTCTCCTAACTGCAAGAAACCTCATTGGTATCCGACCACGGGGGAACCGTATCGGATACTCGATATCCTTTTAATGGCCAGGATAAACTGGAGCCGAGTAAATCGTCGCGATAGTTTGCGGAATATCCGGTTACTGGGGACTCTACGTATTTCGTTTTCCAAAGGAGAGGATCCTATTCAGATGAGACACTCCCTCGATATTTACAGCTCCTTTCAAAATAGCACACGGGACCATTATCATCGCCTTGCTGCGTATAAACTCGTGTTTCCCGCGCGTGCTTTTCGAGCAGCATAATTTCATGCAACGGGTTTCTGTAATAAAAATTTCTATAACGTTGCGAAGTACTTCTTTAAAGAGAGTTGTAATATAGAAGAAAAATTGCTTTTCGTCGCCACCATGAAATTTCTATGACAAGTTTATTGCGACTACAATAAATTTCATGGTACCTGTACGAAACGTGCACTGAAACTGTCCAGTTTTCGGGGTGGGTGTAATAAAACGAAGGTATCGCAAGTGTCGATGATCGTAAAAAAACGTTGATAGTGTTTTTATAGTAGAAACTATTAATAACAATCGACGTGTCCATCGATATCTCTCAATTTCCACCGTTCGAACGCGGTGGAAATATATGCGCGATAAAACGCGGTAATCGGTATCTAGTCGCATCCTTCTCGCTGTAAAAACCGCCTTAAACCGTGGTAAAATGTTACGCTCGCTGGTTGAACGTTACTGAAAAATAGCGATACTTTCCCTTTCGTGTAATTACACGAGTAGAAGCTTTAATAAACCACAGGATGTCGTAGAAAGTAAAGTGCGTCGATCGATTGTACTGAAAAAAAGTTTAGTACCACGTAAACCGTGTCACCGTCACTCTTCTGCTGCGAAATGCGCATTCACGTGGTTCCACGACGATTGCCAACTGTTTGCCCTTTTCGTAGAAGGTTTCTCGCAAATCTTTCGTTTGGATAAACGCATGCAATCTCGTTATCGTCGCCAAACACGATCGTTCCGGTTCACAGCACAGTTTCATCCTGTTTGGCATTTCCAACGTACACGCGGCTCCTACCGCCATTTTGATACACTTGCCTACAAACTTTCTCCATTTCGTACTGGTAAACAATTATTGCGAATTCGTCTCGCAGGTAGTTTCATGTTGATCGCGATCAATCTTTTAGATTCAATTTTGTAGAGTTCGTTTCTTCACCCTTTAACTGAGGGTGTGGTTTATAAACCACGTACTAAAATTATAGCCAAAGGTGTGTTGTGGTGTGTAAACAATATGTTGTACGATAAAAATGAAATAAATACAATAAAACAAATCGTTTAAAATAGAATACCATTTCAGTAATATAAAACTGGAATGTGTATGTTTATTTTCATTTTATTTTCATTTTACGATTGTGCTAGAAATACTCGCATTTAAAGGGTTAAACAGTATGGAAGTTATATGGGTGGAAAAATGAATATTTTTTTTATGTAGATAAATGCGACGGGTATTGATAAAATTGAATTTTTGGTCGCACGTTTCCTCGCATTAAAGTGTCCATCATCACGGTGAGCCAGTTCGCGGCATAGATATTACAGGTTTATGCGCGATAAAATTAATGAAGCAATCTTGGTTCGTTCTATTGCCGTCGTAATTCAGTTCGTCATTTCATTTATGATCTCTGCCAAATATCTCCCGGTCGCGCAGTCTGTTCAAGATAATTGAATATCCCAAATTGCCGATACCCCCAGCCAGCAAACAAAGTCACGAGATCGCGTTAAAACGTTGAAAAATTCCCGTCAGAAGCTTTTTACTCCGCTCTGTAAAAATTCAAGGCTTCTCGCCTCAGTTTGAATAAAGCACGAGTAAAAAATGCGCACGCGATGGATTACATTTACCACCCTTTCGCGTTTAATCACGAACCAGAATTTACAAGCTGCCGCGAATAATTCGTTAAATATATTTATTTGTTTTTTATTTGTATACATTTATTGAGTATATTTTTTTCTTTCTTTTTTATTTCTGCATGAAAATAAATACGAGAAGGGATTTCTTTCAATAAATTTGCCACTATTTTTTTACATTTTTCACATGTAAATTTCACGAAGAATTTAAATAAAAGTGACATTGAATTTTTATGCTTCGACTAAAGTTATTTCTTTCAACTTCCTTGCTTCGATATCAGTGTTATTTGCCCCAGAAAGCGACTACTGTACCATTACAAATATTTCGAACTTTAGTAATTATTATTTGAAAGAAACAGAAACTGTATCTTTCTTCTGTTCGAAGATCTGGCCCTCTGAAGCTCGCGAAATTACTCGCGTAAGAAAGTGTCCAGAGAAAAGGGAATTTGTTCGCGCGGCAAACAGCCAGCTTAGGAAACAAAGAACCATGAAAGCTTAACATGGAGAACAATAGACCCGTTTGTCTTGATGGATCTTCAAAAGGAATCGGATCGCCAAACTTCCGATAACATTAAGAACGACTCACAGCCCTATACAGGGTAGTTCTTACAATCAATCCAAGCGATATCTCTTTTCAAAAAGCAGTTAGCACATACATATTCGCATAAATTCTCCATCACGTATACTAATATTCTTTACTATTTCCTGCGCAATCAAGAAACTCACACGATCTTAAAAGATCTTTTCTGGAACCATTCGTCGCTTCTAATTACAATTACACAAGAGATACGACTCAATCCACTCGTGAATCACCCTGTAACAACATTCCGTTGAGAACAACCCCGAAACAGCCCTCGTATTCGGATTCTCTTTCGTCACGATCGAAAGTAGGACAAATCGAACCGCTTATTTAAATGATTTCCGTACCTGCCGTGGAACCTGTTCGAAACGTTCGCTGCGCTTTTAACCCCCCGTCTATTCACCAGCGTTTGCCGCGCTGAAAACTCGGCGACGTCCGTAAGTTTAACAGTTAAATTATTCAACAGCCTGGAACGAGGGATCGGCTTAACGGGAATCAATTCCCTCGCGCGTTGGAAGGTAAAATTCACCTCGCGATAAACTTTCGCGGTTAAGAATTAGCCGGGCAACTGAGCTCAGACGGAGACGAATGGTCCCGCGTAAATTAGCGTTTGAATGATTTGGAAATAAATATAAAATGGCGAGTGAAAAGTGAAGGACACGGTGCTGGAAATTTATTTACCGCGTCCTCAAGCGAGATGACGTTTAAGAAATGGATAAATGATCTCGTTGTACTTGTATCTATGCCACGATCTTCCGTGTACAACGGTATTTGAACAATTATGTGCTCGTAATTATGTGTCCGAGCGTCTGAGCATGGTTACACTACGGCTTACGGGGTGATCCACCCCGATATAGTGGGAACTAATAACCGCGGACAGCGATTCTCGTTAGGATAGGAGATCGTAACCCTCTGCTAGGAACTTTATTAATTTAACGTTCGATGGAACATCGGAATTACACTATGAATATGCGATACGGTGGTGATTAAAATAATTTACCGCGAATTTTCGTTCCCTTCTTTTTGCTGCGGAAAAATTAGAGCGGTGCGTAACAAAATTTAGTGAAACCATATACGATAAATTCGCAAAAATTATTGCGATATATAATATATAAAATAAAAATTAAACATTCTGTAATCTTTTTAAATGCAATGAAAAAAATCACAAAGCTCGATGTATACTACTTGATATCGTCGATGCACTTGCCTAACCATGTTAATGTTGCATCTGCACTGATACTTGCACACTAATACTTATTCCCAGCACTCCGTTTCGGATAAATATCAAATCGACCGTTGGAAACGTTTCCTGGCCAGTGATTGATGACACCACTTGTCCCTCCTCGCAAGTTTGAAAAGGGATGGTCTCAGAGGGAAAGGACAGGGGCGAACGAAACGCCATCGAGATCTCCAGCAAATACACAAACGGAGAACAAAACGATGGGTACACGAAAGCGTCGTTTATAATCTTCCAAGGGAAAAACTACAAATCGTGAGACGTATTTCTTCTCGCCAAGCTGTTCCATCGCAGCAAGAGTTTCTTTCGAATTCAGTGCGACACGTCGAGGCGACGTACTCGCTGGGGTTGTAGATCGGTCTAAGTAATCATATACGTTCGATTTAGCCGCGAACAATGACTGCGCTCCAAATAAAACGGCCCTCGATAATGACGGTATCGATTCAAGCGCAATTCACAGCGCGAGTGTGGGGCTCGAGTACCTGTATTTGTGTTCGATCAGGAAACTCCGCTCGTACAGAGTGTTGGGTCGCATTCAAATGAACGCGTACACTCTCGTCGAATGATTTTAAACGCGTGGGTGTATTTGGTCACGCGATTCAGGGTACCGCAGACGAGCAGATTTCAGGGAACGTACACTATTAATCAGAAAGCTGAGGGATGCGTTTCCTGGGAATTAACGGACACCATCGACCGTGTTTAGACACAATGGAAGCCGGATGCTCGAATGCATACAGTATCACGGAACCAGATATTTTTTGGTACACATTTTTGCGAGGGTGGATTGGAAAATTGATTATTTAAATGCGAAAGATTGTATTTATTATTGCTGGCGGCAATGTGTGGCAATTTGTACTGATCTGCAGAGTTTCGCGACTCTGACGGTTGAGTAAGTAGATCAAACTGCACAAATGACGTTGGTCAGACACGCTGCGAACATATGCGTTTACATCACGAACTTTTCAGTTCAGCTTCGTGTAATGCTTCGAAGTATGTAAAATATTAGGCTGTGGCATATGAAATACGTAATAGTTCTCGTTTTCAGGAGTTTATTGCGTGTTTTATGTAAATTGCGAAAATATCAGGAACCGCAGAAAAGTAGCTCGAAGAATCTTCCGCATCTAATAAATTAAGCGAGGTTTTACAAATTGTTTTGTAATTATACGCTTGAAAAATTTTGCATTAAATGAAGAACCGAGTTAAATTACTTGGATAACATTTTAAATCAGTTTACCAACGTTTCAATTTTGTCAAGTAAACATCGTATTACGCGAAAGTTGTTAATTAATTTTTAAATGCCTCCCGCATTTTTCTTCGCGATAAATTACATCCACATTCTTACAACGCATTGCTCGAGTTATGAAAAACCGAGGGAACTTTATCAGAGCCAGCGACTTCGACCAACTTCCTAATTCATTAAACGACGTTATCTACGTCTAAATATCGTAGCACGGAATTAAAGTACAGCCACGAACTTCGTTCTACCACCAACCAGGTGACATTCTTCCTTTTTACACGCCGTTTTTTCACCACCCCGCCCAATGGCATTAAATTGAATACGCGGTTGCCTTAGAACCATTAGTGCTGGTCGTTCAGCCGTTTACAAAGTCCAAGCACTACGCCAGCCCTTTCACGGACAGGTACCGTTTACGAGTTTTTTTGCGACCATACAACCTCGTAAGCAAGCCTCGAAACTCTGGATGATCACAGCTAAACCGAAGATGATTATCCAGTTCATGTTCGTCTACCATGCGAAGGGTCAACGTTTATTCGCGATGAGTTTCTGCCAGCGAGAGTAGACATCGTAAATTTACGCTCGTTACAACGATAACTCTTAACCATTTCACAGTAGAGAAGACGCAGTGAAAATGCCACGAAATATCCTAAATAAATAGCAATTACAATTGATTTTACATCAACGAACTTTGGTATAAACATTGTATAAAAATTTGACGATATCAAAATAAATTTGAGGGGATGATTTTACAGGATAAATGAAGAAAAAATTGAGAATAATAAAATTACATTTGAAGCTTCGTTCTACGGAAGAACGCCTTCGAATATCTGTTAAGTAAGCGCGCTAGTAGTACAAGTCTACGCATGGTCAGCCGCGTCGACTACTTTACGCGTTCTACTACTAGCCAGTACTTCGCGATTTTCAAAGTCGAATATCTTCCAAACGAAGCTTCTAACACAATTTTGTCACTCTTTACTTTCGTCTTGTTCTGATCTGTAGAATAGAATCAGTCCTTCGATTTTTTGCTAACAGTTGCCATAAACGTGTACAGGCTGTTTCACAAGCAACAGGCTATCTACGCTACCATCCTCTTTCTTTATGATAATGCGAATGAAATGAAAGGAGTATTCTGTTTAAGATCCTTTAGATGATTCGTTTAAGGCCAGGAGGTAGTTAAACTAAGGAAATACCTGGCAATCGTTGAGCGAATCGCAACGAAAGGCCATGTCCAGCTGTAACCCAATTATTTTGCCAGTAATAGAGCCAGCTTTCTCGCGTTCACACGGAACGGTCGCAGCCTATCGTTAATCGACGATTAGTTCCGAAGAGCGAGCCGGTCGTCGAACGAAGAGAATTCGTCTATCACGCGGCACAGGAAGCGTAATTAATTCCGATCGATTGCCACCCGCCGTGCGTCGAACTTTGGCGATCGAGTTAATCCCGTTTAGGGGCGGAATCGAGCGTTCGCACAAAGCTGCTTCGTCTGATCGCTCGTGTGACGTCCGCAAATCATTCAGAAACGTGTACATATCATTAAAGCGGGAACGATGTGCGTACAGTTAATTTAGTCTAAATTAGAATATTGATTCTCCTTGGTTTCCGCGCTCCAATTGGACGTGACTCTTGACCGCGCGAGGTTAATTTACTGCGTCGCGTATACGAGATTGATTCACGATTTGCGAAGGATATGTTCTACAAATTTCAATTTCGAAAGTATTTTTAACGGTTCGTAAATACTCTGACGAACTTTTGTAGTTCGTAAATTTCGCTTGACATTTACAAAGCGAAATCTAAAATCACGATTTGCGAAGGACAATTTTTACAAATTTCAATTTCGAAAGTATTTTCAACGGTTCGTAAATGCTCTGGCAAACTTCTGTATTTCGTAAATTTCGTTTGACATCTAGAAAGGCTATTTCTCGAAAAGCGACTTCCCGAGCGGTGCACTTTCCTCTTTAAACGTCGAGTTAAATTTGATTTTTCACAGAACTTCTAACCTTTCGCTAAGTTTCGCAGCGGAGGACATTATTTGCCATTTTCAAAGGGAATAAGAAGCCCGATACAACCGGATGCAGGAAGACGAAAGATGCGATTCAAAGCAAATCCCACTGTTATGCCACTGTTGTAGGAATAAAAATGTCTGTACTCTTTCCGTCATCGAATTACGTTTCTTTAACGTTCAAAGAAAATACTTCCCTACGAACAACGACCTACACACTGGCTGCATTTTTAATTAAATTAAGCTGCTCTCAGTTGAAACTCTCCTCTCAAACAAAGTCGAACGAACAACTCCTTGATCGAATCAGAAATCATCTCCCCACGCTACGCGCATTCAGAGTCGACAAATCGTTGCGTAAATAACATGGACAAACGAAACGTCGCGTAAATAATAAAACGCGATGTTAAATAAAAATGCACCCCGCGGCGCTGTTTCTCAACAGCCAGTCGCGGTTGCATAATCCCTTCTCATTGTTCTCGCAGGCTCCACTAGGATAACTGCGTCTGAACGCGAATCTGCGTACCACAACAGCGTGCGAGAACACGCGTGCACGCGTCTCGACAAAGCGTCGAGGGAGCGAGAAGCGAGCGGGTCCGCGCGCGAGTCGCTGGGACGATCTACTCGAGACACAGAGCACGAACTTCATCTTCAGCGAGTCGACTCGAGTCCACGTGCACGCGCACACATCGCCAGAACCCTTCGAATTTCTCTCGCCCTCGAGCGGCTTAAGCCGCTTCTGGCCGCGTCCGCGGCTGCTTCCACCCCGGCGGATTCCAATCTCTTCTTCCTTGCGCTTTGATGTGGCGGCCCGAAATTCTCTCTCTCTCCGGTATTATTAAGCGGGATAGCGAGGCGACGAGGTCCCGACGGAGTCGCGCGAACGCCACTTTCACGCTCGTAAAATCGGGAGAGGATCGCCTCCCTCGCAGTGCTCGACCGGAAACGTCCGCCCTCGCGACGAACACGCGTACATTTGTCGCGTCTCGAAACGTAGCGTTGGCTGCGAGAAACGTTCCAAAAGACAGAGGAAGATTTGGAGATTGAATACGTCTCTAAATGATTTTATACGTTATCAGAATCGTGATAACGTAACATTATAAAATATAGTTTTCGATCATGTAGAAATGTGGAGTCTTGACGATGCAGAAATAAGACGCGAGCGTGTTGGAAGGAATAAAGGGGAGACGAAGGCGACGAGGATGCTTTTTCTGCGTTTCACGTAAAGGCGGAAGTGGCCTCGTTGCCTCCAACAGAGCCTTCGAATATTGCACGCGGCAGGGGGTGCGGCTGCGTCAGTAGTGGCCGCCTCTGTCGGGATTCACAGCGTGCCGAACTAACGAAGCAACTTCGATAATTAATTCCCCGATGACTGCGAGGCCGATCCGCGCGATTCTCTTTTACCATCGAGATTCCTTTCGCCGCGGCTGCACCGGGTAAACGCGTTAAAACGGAGCCACCTCGTTCCTCGAGCAGCGCGGAAATTGATTTCGTAGAATGTTCGCGGACGACTGGAAGGAGAAGACCGCGCGGCAGCATTGAAAAGCTGCGATGGCGTCCTGAAAAGATTTAGTGGGAATGACGGGGAAGAAATTCGAAGTTCCTCAGGGGCTCTGATGTAGATAGCACGCGACGGAGATTCAGTGGTTCCATTTTTCTGACATTCCTCGATTTACTATAAATATCTTGTCGAACTGTGCAAGATGGAAGTTTAACTGCAATACCCTTAAGTTAGTTCCTATTCGAGTTGTTTATTCGCCATTGCTGTATTTTATTACTTCATTTTTCGTCTAGCTATATTTTGCAATATTTGTGACTATATGTCGATCGAAAAAAGGGGTGAGTCTAGAAGGTAAAATAAGATGGACATTTGAAATAACGAAAGAATGTTTTAAGTGTAGTTTTCGAGATAAACAAGTTGAAAAATTCGATGCTTATGGATGCGTTAATGGTAAAAGTTTCGTCAGTGCGATTCGATCACAGCGAAATCATATGTGACCGCGCGAGGGTATTCGTGTTCCATTAACTTATGGATACGCCGACGTTCCACGTGCATTCGAAGTATTTTTAAAGTCACTTTTCTCAAAAGCGAAATCTCCAACTTGATTTTGCGACTCCTGCTTTTTGGTTTCTTTTAGTTTCTAAAGTAACCCTCCCTGAATTCCCCTCGCGTACGTTCGGATTCCAGTTTGGTAATATGGCGAAACTTCTCTCGTTCGCGTTTATTGCCGTTTCATTTATCAGTGTCGTAAATTCGACAGAATTTTTCTTATCACCGATAAAAAGCTTTGGATTTCGATTCGTCGCGCGATTCAATAAGTAATTAAGTAGCGTGGAACTCTTGGCTTAGTTGTATCGTTCCATCGATATGGGAGTCGAACTAATACCTCGAAGATTACGAACTAATCGCGAATTGTTGGCTTTATCTTCGGTAGTTCGAAACACCGCGTAGCTGAAGCATATTTTGAGAGAGCGCAGATTATGAAATGAATGGAACTATTATTAACTCTGCAATCAACGTGAGGCTGGAAGTGGAGAGGCGAAAGAAACGAGAGGTTTTTCAAGTTATAATCGTGTGTGCAGTTTCTGTTGCGAACGAAGCTCTGATTAACTTTAAATACGAACGATAAATTTTGTTTACGTAAACTAATGTAACGTTTATATCGAAGTGTGTAAAACTTTGGAATATATTTTTTATTGATTACTAAGAAATTGCAATATTATTAATATTTTTTAATATTAAGCTTTGCTATATGATCGTCATGTCCATTTGCGATTAATCGTAAAAATTAGTCAATTATCTGGCAGGCAAGCATCCGATTCTGCTCCTTCAACTATCAGCCGAGTCATTCCGACTTTCTTACAAAGCTATAACAGATCGTGAAAAGCTCCAGTCGGAATCTATACCACTTTTCTCCCAGGAGAAGAACACTCAGTGAACCAGAAGAATCGCGCCTTTCTTCGAGACTGATGTAGAAAGATGAGACGAACCGAATTCAATCTAGCGCTTTTGTCGCGGTGGCTCGGATAAAAAACGCACCCGGCCCAGTAACGAACCGATATGTGGCAATTTTCATCTCCGCGAGAAGCCGTATTGAATGCTGGATGAACGCATTCGAGTGTTAATTTCATGCCGCGTTCGCTGCCAGTCATGGGAAAATGACAGTTTAACCGGTTTACGGGGTTCAACGCGACAAATTCGTTCTTAACGATTCCTCGTTTCACTCGAAATCGATGAAACGAGGGTATTGTTTGCTCGAAAATACTTTCATTCGAAAACACAGATTTTCTAGTATGTTTCCACGAAATCTTTTATCGAAATCCTTGAAAATAACGAAGAGAGAGAGTTACGACTTTTTTAAGTCCAGTCAGTTAAGTACATGTTGATAAAGTAGGTACGCGCAATCCCACCGGTGCTTTCATATTCGCCACGCCTATAAAATTCACCAAGTAGGAATTAAAATCGTTAAAATATGCTGCTGTATATGTCCGTGGAACAGTGAAACTTGGTTTCACAGCGTTTCAACTGGAAACTGCAATGTATCAGGGTGTAACAATTATCTTTATCGATAATAACTATTAGTCACGCTTTTTAACTTGTAAATAAGTTTCGCGTACGAAACGCTAGCCACAAATTTTATAATTTTATTTAAGAAGAAACCCTTCTTTTTAGAAAACAACTCTCTCTCTCTCTCTTTCTCTCTCTCTCTCTATGCATTGGTTTGCAGCATAAACATTTTCAGTAACAGTTTGCGAGACCTATTCTTAGAAAAGATATATGTATGTAAATACAAACATAAGCAGAACATATTTTATTACATACAACTTATTTATAGAGAATAACTGGCTGTGTGTTTGCAATTTATAGTGTACGTTGTATACAACTTCTGTACATCGTGCAGAGAGAAACGTGCACGTGCAATATAGATTGGAATTTTTCACATCAACGATAATTAAATTACAACTGATTCTGCAAATTCTCACGTGGAAACACGTGCCACAAAGGTGCTTATTCAAGAGCCATTTTTTTTAGTATTTCGTAATAGAATTTATATGATTGTTGAAGTTACATATTTTTAAACGACAAGAAGGGGTTTTTGAAGCTACAAAATTGAGCGCAGAAACGCGTTGGTGCTAGAGAGCGTGCAATTAACGAACTACTTTTCCCACGTAGAATGGAAACAGTGAAAATGGAGATGGATCGAATGATGCATTTGCATCGGACGCAACAGGACCCAGTTATCTACAATTTCATGACGTAAGCCGCTGGGAAAAGCGACACTTTTCAGTTTGTTTGACGCCTCGCGTCTGGTGTTGCTAGAATAACCGATGGCAGACACGCGGCGGCCTAAAAATTCACGAGGAAAGAGCGGAGAAAAAACGGCCAAGAGGACCAACGTGTGCGTTGGCGTTCGCGGAATTCTCTGGTTCTCCTCTGGCGCAATTTTACTCGCGTTTCGCGGTGATTATTGCCTCGATAAATTCTATCCGCCACGTTCGATAATGTTCGTATGCTTATCTTCGATGTACAGGAGGATTTAGCGTTTACTCATTCGGTATTTAATCAATTAAAAGAACACACCAGAGAACAACCTAATAAATACCGCATCGAGTGTATGCAATCTTTTATCTGCAAGAATTTTGCTCATTTTTCCTAAAAAAATGTTAGGAAAATAAAAATCAACAGATCTATTATCGAATAAACGTGTCTGTTTCTATTATACCGCGTACGCATGAATTCTAACCATAGTTTGATTTACAATCGCCTCAGTTTATTTCCACCAACGAACGAAAACAATTTGCTCCCGATTTCCCAATAATTCGTCCATTTCGTAACGATTTAGGCCATATCGCGAGGATAAACGATCGTAATCGAGCAACGCGGCGCGTTTTCCAACAACCGAGCCGCGTCTACGAACACGCAGAGGCCCGTAATCGGTGGCCTTGGGAAACGTAAGTCACGTACCTCCGGCGACTCATCCGGCACCTTGCCCATCCAGCTGAGCGACAGGATGTTGCAATCGCACTTGGCATTGTTATTCTTTTCGAAGTACAAATGCATGTTCGCGTAATTGGATCGCGTTATCCGTTTCGAAAAGGTTCGTCAGGCCATCGAAGCCGGCAGCCACCGTCGGGAATCGTCACTCAGCTAAGAAACGGCCAGCACCACCGCACGCGGCCGTTGGATACCATCAGTCCCACTCCAGCGATGTTCCCTGCTCGTAGCAGTCGAGTCGATCGACGATCGATAATCGAACTTCCGTACCCGAATCCTTCACGCGTCCTCGAGGAACCACGCGACCGTACACTCGACAGTGGCCATCCGCGCTCGCTCGATCATCGCGACATTGGCCTCTCTCGCCCTTCCACGGCTACACCACCTCGAGACGACACCTTGCTGGGCCCTTTAATTCCGGAAACTGTTCTCACGAAAAGGAGTCCTCGATCCTCGAACGAAAGCTGACCGCGACGGGCTCTCGAAAACGAGGACACCAACGTTCTTTCTTGTCAGCCAAGCTCGTCTGGCGTTTCCTCGAGCCTCTTTCGAGACTGCGATCACCGCGTCACCCCTGCTGGCAATACGGATCGCCGCAAGCTTTCACCGCGAACTTTCCCCGGCAATGTCATTTGTCTAGCGCGGTCGCCATTTTGCCGCCTGATACGAGCACCACCGCCACCCTCGAGGGGGGGTCAGCCCTGCGACGACCGTCCGTTGCAACGCGGCGAAGACGCGCGCGAGCTTGGCGTGCGAGCGAGAGCCTCTCGTGAGCTTTCTACGCGAGCGTACGTCCGACTGAAAGCTCAGCCGGAGCTGCCGCGCACGAGGCACCGCCGCGTTCTGCGAGCGTATTGATTGCGCGGAGGCGCTTGCTTGCTTTCCTGGCCACCTGACGGACTCTGGCCGTGTTAAATCTGCTGCAAAAGCTTCTCCATCCGCCCCAGTCGACGCGCGAGAAACGCGGAAACGAGACCAGGCGGCGGACACACGCCCTGCGTGACCAGCCGCGCTTCCTTCGCGGGGCTACAAAAAACTGACGCAAAGACTTCGATGCTTCGCGTTAAATGGTATCGAAACTATTGATTGGATGAGACTCTTTTTGGGGCGATTTAGCTGCTGAGGACTTGTTTCGTTGCGTATCGCCAATTCACTTCTGCTAAGTTACTCGATATGGGTAAAGGATCGAGTTGGATTTTGGGTGTTTGAAAAAAAGGGGTGATTAGCTTTGGGATTGCTGAAGAGGAGGAGTCAGGCGTCTGCGATGATCGCTTCTGAATTATATACAGTCGTAAAAGTTGCTTGTAAGATTTGTATAAGTTTAGATTGATGTTGTAATTACTAGTTTCTTCGTTTTTATGTGTTTTTTAGCGAAGAGTTTCTTCCAAGAGATAATCTGTTATTTGTACGCAAGATTTCGCAAGTTTGAAACCCACGTGTTTACCATCAAACAGTATTCTTCGGTATTAGATTCCTTGGCAGCGTCTGCGCCTTGTTCATCCTATCCCGTAATTTAATATTGAAGATCCATTTAACCCGTTTACAGTATTACAAATAACGAGTACGTAGACTCTTGTACGTCGTAAGGAACAGCTGTGACTTCTTCGTTATTTCTCGATATTGTGTGTAATTTGATTCATTCAATGTTTCGTCACAGTTTTCGAATTACTCTTAGCGTACATTCACATGTATACATTGCAAACAATAAAATATGTTAATAACTATTTTACACCGACTTAAGTCATATTTTCTAATTTTTAAAGATAATTTCTAGTTTTCGTACAACTTTAGTTAGTACACTGCAGCTTAAAAGTACGTGTGCATCCCTCGGTTTTTCAGAGAATTTAGTCAATTTGTACGTCGATTTTGCTACGATTTTTAGTTGATAATGTACCAAAAGAACACAGAAAATCATATAACACTTCAAAAAGCACCAACGTTTCACGGTGACGTCCCCAAATTTTTTGTAACGCCAAAGTGGTCTTCACCAGGATTACAGTTTTATTTTAATTTCTTGTATATCTCCCGCTTTAGAGGAAAGAAAGAGAAAGATATATAAGATCGCTATAAGAAAGAGTGAGACAGATGTTACTACCCTACTGAAGAACCCCTGGCGCCATCTCTGTAAAAAGTGCTCAAACTGGTCGCTCAGCATTATCGACAGCGAAGTGAACTTCTCAAGACTGTCGATAATTGTGTGCGACCAGTTTGAGCACTTTTCACAGAGATGGCGCCAGGGGTTTTTTAAATAGAGTAGGTAATATCTGTCTCACTCTTTCTTATAGTTCTTTCATATGTCTTTCTCTCTCTTACCTCCAAAGCGGGAAATATTCAAAGAAATGGCAACAAAACTGTTGAAATATACATCCTGAAAGCACAACTTTCTCACAGTAAGAGCACTGTTATGTTATTTGCTTACACATTTCGCTATAATAACTTTGTAATACTCATTTAATATGTTTAATATTTCATCTCATTGCCATATTATTAACGCAAACCTACGTACAAGTGTTTGAAAGGTATTGATTACTATTTTTCAAATTTATTTAATAATCGAAACTGAAAGATAATATATTTTCTACTTGTGTAACAGCAGAATGGTTTGTTTTTCTATACACGCGTAGATAAAATTTTGAAAATGGAACATTTTCACGTACGGCCTACTTCATTCTTGAGGACGTCGCGGTTTCGATGCAGAGCCGTCCACCGCTGCTGTCACGGTCGTAACATGATTTCTTGCAATTTGTTACAAGTAATCAATTAGATACTTAACGTATAAGGAATTTTTAATAATTAATTTTAAATTAACCACCATGGATTATAAGGACGAGCAACGGAATGAGATCGAGGCATTAGACTCAATTTATTGCGGAGAATTGGAAAGTACGGAAGGCCTTGTCGCATAACCTATAAATTTGTTTTTCTAACATAAACACCTCACTATTTCACGTGATACATAATTTTTAATTGCCAGTCTCTCTTACTGCACGTTTGATAGAGCTGTAAGTTTACGTTAAACGATGTATCGAGGCTTACGAATGGAAATATTTTCCAGTTTTAGTTACGGAACCTTTTTATACATTTGCCATACCTATCAAGACGGAAGAGTACGAACCGGACACTGGAAATGGTCTTAGTTGTCGTCTAGAGTTCACGTACACAGCAAAATACCCGGATGAACCGCTCCTGATATCGATAGAGGAACATGAAAATTTTGAGGAAGGAGGTGAGAAGCAACTGAAGGAACACTTAGCGGAACAAATGAACGAAAACCTTGGGATGGTCATGGTATTCACGTTAGTTAGCGCAGCTCAAGAATGGCTCAATGTACAGTGGGATAAGATCAAATTCAAGCGAGAAGAAAATGCAGCAAAGAAACGAAAGGAAGAGGAAGAAGCCGAAAGAGTACATTTGATACATTACAGCGTTAGATTTGTTATTTGGATGTGTTAAGATGAAGCCAATTAAACTATTGTTATTGCAGAAAAAGTTTGATGGAACAAGGGTCACGGTCGAAACATTTTTGAGATGGAAAGAAAAGTTTGAGGAAGAAACAGGATACACAAAAAGGAAAGAATTAGCTGAACGCGAAGGGAAGAAATTAACTGGTAGAGAATTATTTATGACTGACAAAACATTGGATCAGTCTGATTTGAAGTTCTTGGATGATGGTAATGTTTTAATATAGTTAACTTACTTCATTGAAGGGAGAGTATTCGCTCAAGAATATCTAAACAAAGGGGCACTTTTTATCATTTGCTCATTTTATTACAATCCCTTGGTCATTTAATAAAATCCACTAATCGAATATAAACGAGGAAAATGTCTATTTCTTATTCTTAATACGAATACTCTCTTCATTCAACCCATTAAGGAGGAACGTCGCGTTAACGCGACACTTGGCATGAAATTTTCTCTATCAGTTTACAAATACGATGTAAAATTATTCGATTTTCAGATTCCGTTAAAGTAGACGAGAGTTTGTTCCAAAATATGGATGATTTAGACCTGGACGACGACGACGATGACGATGATCCTGATTATGAACCAAACGTTTCTGACGATAGTGCCTAAATAAATATGCTATAGTTATATGCTACTATTTATAAGATGATCCCAAGACTCTATCCTTATCAAATGTTTACATGCAAAAATAAGTACTTGAAAATCTATTTTTAAGTACTACTGTTTAAAGCGAACGTACCAGTGCGAAGTGAATTCGTTAGAATTCGTTCGCGCGATTTGCGGTTTACATACTGGCTGAAGTACATTGATATCTGTCGTGCAGATGAATGTTACAAATGCGTACGGGAAGGAGGAATAGAAATATTCATTAAGGAAAATAATTTTTATAATTGTGTATATAGCTGAATCTTTTTCATAAAGTTTTGTTTAATAAATCGAAAATGATCATCATTTTCTCGCGTTTGATTAAAGATTCTTCGTCGAGATCGTATCGAAATGAGAGCACAGTGAAATATATTAAGTACTGCTGATTAAATAAAGAAATTCCTTAATTCTCATTGAACAGAAAGAGTTAGATAAATTATATTCCCCGCTTTAGAGATAAGAGAGAGAAAGATATATAAGAAAGCTATAAGAAAGAGTGAGACAGATAATATCGACTCTACTGAAAAACACCTGGCGCCATCTCTGTGAAAAGTGCTCAAACGGGTCGCACACAATTATCGACAGTCTTGAGAAGTTCACTTCGCTGTCGATAATGCTGAGCGACCAGTTTGAGCACTTTTTACAGAGATGGCGCCAGGGGTTCTTCAGTAGGGTAGTAACATCTGTCTCACTCTTTCCTATAGCTTTTTTATATATCTTTCTCTCTCTTACCTCTACAGCGGGAGATATACCAGAAATTAAAGTAAAACTAGTAAGTTTAAACTGCAGTTTTCACTATTTCACACAAAATTCCTTTGTTTCCATGCGGCGCAATAAAAAACTGATTATATCATCAGAAAGCTTAATGAATGAAGAAGGTTTTGTGACATTTGTTGCCCTTCAGGTCTGCAAATAATTACTTAAATATGAGATCAAAGTTATCATAATTTACAAATGTTGAAAATGCTGTTTCTCTGAAGGGAACAAAAATTCCAATTTTCTCTGTCATTTTTGCAAATTGAACCTAGGTTTATATGAACTTTTTTGTTGTTTTTGAGACGTAGTATCAGCTGTAAAAATTTGTCACACTAGTAGAGTGTATCACCCTGTATTACGGAAGAAGAAAATCAAAAGCGAAAAAGTTTCATTGATATTATTACCATATATTTACTAATAGGGTCTCGTGATATATTAATCACCAATAAAATTTATTTCTAACTATTCTTATACAGTTAATTAAGAAATGTTATATATATATAATAAATTCCCCTTTTGTTTCAAATAGACAATATTTCGTACAATTAAGTAATGACTATCGTTTGTTAAAATTTGAAACGCGCGTCACTATTTACTCACTTCTCAACAATTAGAACCATTCCTTTCTGTCGTTATAGTATCTTTATTTAATCGCTATCGATAATCTTTGCTTACAAAATATACAGATCAACGCAACTTTCAAGCGGCAAGGTAATAATAATATCCCAGATAAAAAATATTTTTAATGTATAATAGCCATTAGTAGCAGTTTTAATACGTTTACGATGGCGAAAGGAAACATCGATATTTGATTATTTTCACTTTCCATTTCACTCCTCCTCCCCGTTTTTAATCGTCTGTTGAGGCAACACCACGCGATTATCAATTTTTTGTTTCGCGTCTCATAAAAAAAAATCAGTTTCCCCATAATTATGCGTGCACTAAAAACATCTACCGTACGATCGATTTAATTAACACGTATTTTATCCGGAAAACGATAAAACTGATCGGTGAAATGTTTCTACATATTCTTAATCATAGTTTAGGTAGATTTACGTTACTCTGGAAATACTCTCTGGCAGTGATAAAACAGACTAAACTTTTCGCTGGAAAAGTTTGCTTTATCCCAGTTGGTTCTTGAGAGCCATTCTTTTTTCCCTGTACAATCATAAATCGTCGGCTATCGGCTGTGCCATTGGATAGAAACGAACTAATCAATGAAGGAAAAATGTCGCAGGGTGTCTCCTAAGCTTTTTTTCTGCCTGCTGTTTGTGATCTGCGATTGTAAAACGATATGTGACAACGTTGAAATTCACGGGAACCGCGTTCAGTTGGATGTCCGACGGATGTGACGATGAAAAGTTACGCCATCGTGAACGTTTTACCATTATTCCGTAAACGTTATTGTGTTACCTATAGATTTAAGCTTATCGATATAGAACTTTCACGATTACGTGTACCTAATCGGCGATACGATAGTGTATTCATGCCGTTAGAAAATGTCTGTCTTGCATTAAGCCGTTCCCCTTTAATTCCTGTAACATGTAGCGCCTCGTTAATTCGTATCTGATAAACTTCTGTCTCGTGGTTAAATTCTGCTGCGAACTCTATGCGCGTCTAATTCAATTAAATCATAACAGCCAGAAATTAGTACAACGTTGTGCATCGCAGAATTGAAACTGCTCATTTAAATACAAAATAAAGGAATAAAAAGGAAAGATTCATTGAGGATTAACGTTGGTTAAATATGGACATCTCTTAATTACCTTTATCAGACACGAATTAAAAACCGTCCACCATTAACTTCAATCAAGATTCGTCTCAGTATTCTCTGTTTAAGTAGTCATCGAAAACGGCTGTCTGTACAATAATAATGATAATAGTAATTTTTTACAATCATCGAGTGCATCCAATGAGCAACCAAAAAGAGTCATCATTGCGCGTTTAATGAATTCAATCTACCCCTGTGCTTTTCTTATCACCCTTACGTCCTCTCGTTACGCGTATTCTAATGCAACAGTTCTCAAACTTCTTCAGCCGCGGCACCCTTTTATTGAGCCAAACAAATCTCGCGGCATAGTCACCTTTAAAGCTGTTCGAACACTTAGGTCTGTTGCCATATTATAAAAACGGATTCTACTGCAGAATTGCTAGATTTTAGCGAAGATTAAATGTAATTGCCATACGCTTGCGACGTCCTAGGGTGCTGCAGCACCATTTGTCGAACTGAAAAGAAATCTCTCGTGGGCACAGTTTTTCTTAAAGCAGTTCAAACATTTGATCTGTTGCAATGTTATAAACACGGATTCTACTGCAGAGTTGCTAAATTTTAGCGAAGATTAAATGTAATTGCCATACGCTTGCGACGTCCTAGGGTGCTGCAGCACCATTTGTCGAACTGAAAAGAAATCTTTCGTGGGCACAGTTTTTCTTAAAGCAGTTCAAACATTTGATCTGTCGCAATGTTATAAACACGGATTCTACTGCAGAGTTGCTAAATTTTAGCGAAGATTAAATATAATTGCCATACGCTTGCGACGTCCTAGGGTGCTGCAACGCCCTTTGTCGAACTGAAAAGAAATCTCTCGTGGGCACAGTTTTTCAAGCAGTTCGAACACCTGGTCTGTTGCCATATTATAAAAACGAATTCTACTGCAGAGTTGCTAGATCTTAGCAAAGATTAAATATAATTGCCATACGCTTGCAACGTCCTAGGGTGCTGCAGCACCATTTGTCGAACTGAAAAGGAATCTCTCGTGGGCACAGTTCTTAAAGCAGTTCGAACACCTGGTCTGTTGCCATTTTATAAAAACGCGTTCTATCGCCAACTAGCTAAACCTTAGTAGAAATTAAATGTCATTGGGTATACGCTCGCGGCACCCAGTCTGAAAACCCTTGTCCTAATGTATTTACAATGAGAGCACTCGACTCACGCCATATGCTGTTCTTATGGTGTAAGTCGAGGTACGTGTACACGGGGCGATATGCCTTCGATTCATTCATCTAGCGTTGATAAGCGACCAAAAGGAAAGCGCGGTATTGAAACGAGACAAATCGCGTGATGATGTCAGCGTTCGACGGCAGAGACGATCTCGTAGAGCACCATTATAAAAATCCTTACAGCTAAATATGTGCGTTGAATGACTTAACATTAAGCTAGATAACCACGTGCAACAAGGAACGTATAGTCTCTCTCATTCTTACGAGAAAATCGCTTCTCGTATGGGTTTCTGTGTGCAATTTTTCACAATCACGAGCTAAGGTTCGTAATTCGAGGAATTCCTGGGTAAATTCGAGTCAGTCGAAGATGATGACGGATACGAAACGATCATTTTTGTAGGTAATTACGATTTCTGGTTTTCTTTCGTTTTTTTAAAGTTGAACAAATGTTCCTTCATCGCGAACGATGCTCTTCCTTGTTGCACCTTATCCAGATCCGCCTCGTATTAGATACTAACGTGGGAGCGACATCTTGGGGAGAAATGTAACAGTGTCTTGGGAAAGATCAAGCATTGGAAAGGAAACGATGAACCGTGGAAATGAATCGAAGAAACGATAATCCAATGCGTCGCGTTTCTACGCGCGAACGAAACGATCTCCCCAAGGATAAAGGTTGCATACGAATCTCTGATTTTCACCCTTAAAAATATTTACGCCAGCATCCCCTTTGCCCTCGTCTTGTACAAATTGCCGCGCACTCGAAAATAATTAGTTCGCTCGGCTACAAAAGGTGATATCCGTGATATTCGTTTCCTCTGACGGAACTGTTCGTCCTCGCTAAACTGTCCCTAAGACACGAGCGCGTCTCTATACTCGTAAAGGAAGCGGGCGTCTTAGAAATTAAGGCAAACGTCTCTCGCTGCGGAAAGAAATCTGAGAGAAACGAGATATCGTTCGACGTTTGAAACGAATGATCGATAGTCATCTCAGTCGCTCTTCTTCCCTGTTTTCCATCGTATTTTCTCCTCGCCCTCCCCCCTCTCGCAGGCTATACGCACTAATGGCAATGAAAAAATAGTTATCTACGCACCGCTTGCTCGCTAGATATGTTTCCTTCGAAATTCATCGTCGCTTGTCGCAAAAAGAAAAACGGGAAACGAACGAACGGACCCGCCTCGTCGATCTTCAACCCTTTCACTGCGGTATTTTCGCAAATATCGAATGGCTGATGGCTTATATACCATGCTAAATAAAAATAGAATGCAATAAAAGATAATCTTTTAAAGTATAATACCACTTAAGTAATAGAAAATTAGAATGTATATATACTAATTTTCCTTTTAGTTTTCTTGCTTTGCTAAAAGTACGGCAGTTAAAGGGTTGATCGATCGCAGAACACGTTGATTACAAAATTGTTTGGTTCGTCAACTGAGATCTGAGATCTGAGACTGTAATTTGGAACTATAACATGTTCGAAAGTGAACTAAGATCGCTTCTGTACAAAAGAGCGTCGATTGAACGTATGCGCCGAGGATCAAGGAGTAAGTCTGGTTCCAAAATCACGTCCGTTGCCCGTCAATGAAATGTACAAAGTTGCAGGCGCGAATTAGTCGTTCGAGAATCGCTCGAAATAAAAGCTACGTCGTCTATCGTTCTACGCTGATCTTACGAGTACGCAATTCTCTTCCTTACGTTTAGATCGAGTGATGGGTGTAATTGTTTGATCGGGTGTCGTTAAATGTTACGATCACTGGCGATCGATTGAAGGCGAAAGTGATCGCTTACGGTTACCAGTGACGTTCACGGGAATGAACGTGATTAATTAAAACCCTGTGCACTCGGATGTTGCGATATTAGGGGCGCTTGGTAAATTTGCGCTTAGAAAAGTTGCTCTTGTGATGTTGTAGGTGTCTAAAGGCGCCTAGAAAATTTAATCTTGTGATGTTGTAGGCGCCTAAAGGCGTTTAGACAAGTTGCGCTTGTGATGTTGTAGACGTCTGAAGGTGCTTAGGAAATTTGCTCTTGTAATGTTATAGGCGTCTAAAGACGTTTAGAAAAGTTGCGCTTGTGATGTTGTAGACGTCTAAAGGTATTTAGAAAATTTAATTTTGCGATATTGCAAGCGCCACAGGCGCTTAGAAAATTTGCGTTTCTGATGTTGTAGGCGCCTAAAAGCCTAAAAGCGCTTAGAAAACTTGCGTTCGTGATGTTGTAGACGCCTAAAAGCGCTCAGAAAATTATCTCTCGTGATATTACAGGCGCCATCCACCAATAACATCCAAGAAGCCGAGTGCAAAGAGTTAAACCGCGTCCACCCGCAATGAAAGAGATGACATGACACTCTACTTATACTTTAAAACGTGTACGCTGTAAGCGCGAGTTCGTCGTCTTTTCGTTTCGCTTCAGAAGAGGACACCATGCGCAATGTAATCGTTAGCCATCGATGAGAGGATCGGTAAAAATTTCGAACGATAGACTTATTTTCTGTTCTGTGACGATCTTTCAGCTGGATTTCGTTCGCACGCCCAGACGACAGTAGTCGTTGACCAACGTTTGATGGATAATAAAATACGAAACAATTACTATTACGAGTGATCCTATATTATGGACAGATTCGAAATTTCGCTTTTTTTTATATATATTAACCCTTTGCACGCTGGAAACTTGTATACGATTCACAGTAAATCATTTGACGAGCGGCTGCCTCGATTTTTCAGTCGTTTTCGAGCCACACCAAGACCCAAGCTTGTAATAAATAACTGTGCAACAGTTAATAGCACACTTATGCCAGCAACGTACAAAGAGTTAAGTTGGAATTCTATAGATTACTCGTAAATTCAATTATTTAGATTTGTAGATTATATCAACGAAAGTGACGTCCTTAAATATCGAAGTTCGTGTTAAAAAATGTGTACGAGTTCGTTTCTGTAAAAGGATTCCCTTACAGTAGTGAATTGATCTCGAGTGACAGCACTGGATACATTTAAACGATTGGATCTGTTCGAATCGAACTAGATGCGAAAACACAATCAATCTTGATGATCGCGTGCAATCGAATGTCTCGTAGAAAAAGTTATTACATAGCGATTACCTTAATATTACGTTAGATTACATTAAAAGCTGTACAAACGCGGTGATCTGGACAGTAAGTGTACGAGTCGATGGGCTTTTTCTCGCTTTCTGAAATCATTGAATCCCTGGGCCATTTAATGGAACGCGATTGTCCACTGTGATCCGGGCGTGTAACGAGAATCGAGCCGGTGGATATGAATTATCAATTACGTTACGTATGAAATAGAAAATTTAATACGATTCTAACAGCCTTTCTGGGATCGATACGATCGTATTCTTTTTTTTTTCTGTTTTTTTTTTTCTCTTTTTGTTCTCGAGCAATCATCTTTTAAATTCGACAATATTCAACACCCTTCGAGAGCCTCGTTCGCGTTGGTCGTTCTCGTCGAACGCGCGAACGAGCAGCCTTAACGCCTATGGACTAAGCCTAAACATCGATTTATGTTTCGTAATATGAAGCACGTCATTTATTAAATACTCGTCTCCCCTTTTTATGTTTCAACTGCGACACCAGCGTTCGAATCCATCGAGTTTCCTCGCCTCTAAATGATTTATTGAATCGCGTTACAGGGGGGGTTGATTCTGTAATCCGTACTCGAATGTCGGTGAACTTAGTTGCTAATTTAAAAGACACATGTATATATCTATACACCTATGTATATACCGTAGACCTATCTCCCCGCTTCGACCTTTAATTCTCTCTCCCCCATCGAATTTCTCGACCATAAAAATATCTTATGAAATATATCGCCGCGCGTAAAATTCACTAGCTATTAGACTCGTTTCTCATCTTTTTCTTTCGCCCCTCTCGACTATCCAAATATTCTTTTGCGAGACTATGGTTCGTCTCCCTTCTCGTCTTGGTTTGTCTTCTGCCTCTCGGTTGAAACACGTGTCATCGAACATTGATAGTATCGACAGGATGTCCTGGTAATTAATTTAGCAGGAACTCGATCTGAGAAAGTCGTTCTCCACGTGTGTTTTTCTTTCAACAGAGTATCGTGGTGCTCGTCTAACACGTTCTAACGATTCTCTATTTTTCAAGGTGCTTTTAATTGTATCGAGCACCAGACATTTTACACGTTTCGAAACGGAAATTAGAATCTTCTATTGGCTTCGTGGGATTTTAGAAACAATCGAATTTAATTGTGATTACTGCTCTACGAATGGTTTTTATCGTATTGTTTTATGGTATCGTGTTTCATGAACGAATTAATTGAATATTCGTCAAGATAATTGAGTCGAGAGCTGATGAATGTGCAAGGAAATACAAGACTCGTTATCGAACCGTGAATGGATTAATATTTTTGGAAACAGAGATAAAGAAATGGAAGCCAAATATTTACACAGAGGTTCGTTTAACTGTCTGAATATAGCAACGTGTAGTTTACTTTTGGTATCTGGTATTTCTGAAGTTCTTTAGAATTGCATAGGCAATCGTGGTCTATGCATAATAATTGATGATGGTAAACGATGTACGTATCTTTCTCGTTATCGTTAATCGTGAAACGACACTGTTCTATTTTATAAAACTATATTACCGATTTGCGAAACGTACAATTTCAACATTTGTAATATTCTTTAAAAAAATGTTAACAAGTTATCTTAAATTAATCACAATTTTGCTTGCGACTGAACAAATTGTAGTTTTTAATTGCAACTTAAAATCTGGAAACCAATGGCTATCGCAAATAACATTATCAATATTGAATACAATAATTCATTGATAGACGAGTAGAATAAAATTTCGAACATTGACATATTTTAATATCAAATTGTAAGTTACAAGAAAAAAACAAAGAAAAAAATTAAGAGGCATCGCAGTGTCGTTTCAAGATTGCAACGATAAGAATAATTTCCAACTCATTCGTATCAACCCTCTTCGTTCTAGCGATTAGAGAATCGTGGTGAATTAGATATGGTTTCATCTCGATTAAAAAGCTCCTGGTTCGAGCCCTGTGCAACAGATTCTCCTCCCTTCACCCCCAAATTCGTTTACAGCTACTATTTAATACTCGAAGATATGTGCAAACACGTTATGCGGTGATAAATACTTGGTGTGAGAGTTAGTCCACTTAAATGTATAACTGGCAAGTGAACGAGCACTGGAATGCTCGACTAAAAATATTCAGCGAGTATCTGCGGGCTGTTTTGTCGACTGTAACAAGGCCGCTCCAAGCTACAAGATTCGCTCGATCGTTTCCAAATCGCATCACCCTCTCGCATCCTTATCACGGATGCGAACAACCACCTTCCAACTTCCCCTAAAAACTAACGGTCACAAACGAATCGAATAATCAAGTACCATTAGTTAATCTAAATTTCCTCGTACAAAACACTCTGCGATCGTTTCGCACGCGTTCCTCTCCTCCTCGTGTGTCTTTCCTTTTTAATTAACGTTTAAAGGATGACTGACATACTTCTTTTCAGAGTTCAGACTTGTATCTTGGCGATTTGAACACAATGAAGTCCCCCAAACGAAATTGCTTGTTTTTGGTCTCTTATAGTGAACGTAACTTAAGCTCTCTTAGCCGTGAAGCAGCCTTCAGGTGTTTTTGACGACGATTCGATTAAAATCTTCGACTCTTCTCGAAGATCTGCAGCGTGAGCTGAATCCCTCGACGAGTGTCGCGTCTCGTCGTTGGTACAGTCTTGAACGAGTCCAACGAAGAACAGCTTCCATCGAGGATCGCTCGAAGAATCCTACGACCCTCGAACGGAACCTGTTTCGCCGCGTTTTCGATGCAACGCTACCTCTTACCCTCTATTTTAAACGACAAGTGGTGCAAAGATCGGGAGAAGTGATCCACGTTGATCGTGGTCGATTTTCGTAGTCGTTCGACCAGTCACCAGGGACCACAGGATCGATTTTATTCGACAACGCGTTACACGAGCCTACCCCTGTTAATCATTCGAGCAACGAAGCAGGCGTGCTCTAATTACGGAACGAAATGTACATCCGCGAGCGTGCGCAGCGAAGAAAAATCGCGAAGTGGATCGAGAGAGTTTCGAACGACGATCAAAGGAAGGCAGCCAATTGTAATATTAGGTCCCGTTTGCGAATTGAATCCCATTCGCTCGTTCTCTGTTCCAACGCAACGACGATCGCTTCGACTCGTACGCGAACGGAAGTAATCACGATGGAGATTGTTCGTCAGATCGATCGTCACGATCATCGTCCATGTTGCTTTTCTTCGAGTTTCACTGTTCCTTTCGAGTTTATCCTAAAATTCGACCACCTTGCGTGTCTTGATCGACTAGTCGAACACTCTTTGGCTGGAGGCGATCTTTTCGTCTGTCGCGGTTCCCTCGAAGCAAACTGGAGTCCGTGACGCAACGACGGCCAATCAATCGCAACGAAACTGATCGTACTGTGCGTCGTGTGTTCGCAGCTGTGCTCGTCAACTGAAAAAGCAACGCGAGATCGTTCTTGCACCCATCGCGGCGACGTTCACCTCGATCGCCACTGGGATCGAGCTTGGCCAAGCTCGAAAGGCAGGCGTGCAATTCTTCGTAGAAAGCGGCAGCTCCTTGCAGCGTGCGCGATTAGCCGAGAAATTGATTTAGTCTAAAGAGTGAAGCTGACGTGGTCACGTCAGACTGTCTTTTTTTCTCTCTGTTCTTTTTTTTTTTTCTTCTTCTTCAAACCAGACTGTGTTCACGAGAGTCGTAACGATGCGTGTAGAGAATGGATGAACTGGTTCCTGGCGACGTCGACGATGATGGCGTGTTCGAGCACGATGGTGACGATGAATGGGCCTTCCTCGAGGCCGATATTACCTAGGTGTTCTGGCCTTGCTTGCGGATTTTGTTTTCCAGGGCGGAGGTCGGCCGGCCCACGAGGTCCTCCAGTTCGTCAGGCGTCAGCACCGTGAAGTCTCTGCTTGAAAAAAGAAACAGAAAAGAAGAAGAGTTCGCACGATGTTATTTCAGATGCGAGGTCAAAAGTCGATTGATAGAAATTGCGAAAATGAATTATAAGTTACGGATAACCTTCGTATTAACCCTTTGATTGATATCGGCCCTTATAGGTGCACTACGAAAACGGTTAGGTGTATTATTAGCGTTTGCAGACACGTGCCTCGAATACTTGCCCTTTTTTTTACAATACTCGACCAACCATAAGAATTAACAGCTTATCCATTAACTTAAGTATGCCTCGTTCTTATAAAATTTACTAAGATTTTTAAAAAAGTTATGTCTTTCCAAAAAAAAAGCTATTAAAATTCTCTTTCAATAAAAATATTTTGCTATTAAAATCAGGAACTCTGTTCTACTACTCATTATTACAATTAAACAATAGAATAAATTATTATCAAAAGGCATGGCTTAATGTTCAGAAAAATAGAATTGTACTCTGCCTTCTACACGTGTACAATAGAGTTGGCCCTCACCTGTGTTGGGCCAGCAGCATGTCAATGCTGGTGACGCTTCTTTGATGCGTTCCATCTTTGTGGGCAGCCTTTTGTTTCTTGATGCACAAAGCTCTGAGCGGCGCGAGGAACACGCCGATCACCAGCAGGCTGCATCCAACGACGATAAGGGCGGTCGAGTTCTGCGCTGCCTCAGCGCCAGGCGCGAGTTGCACTAGGCCTACCACCAACACCACCGCGCCGAGCAGCAACGAGCCGACCACCACGTGCAAAGAATTGACCTTCGAAAATATTTGAAAAATTACGATCGATATTCAGCCTTGCCGTCTGCGTTCATTATTATTAGCTCGTCCCCGAAGAGCGAGACGCAGATATAGCGACGAAAGGGTTCCCAGGCCCCTTCTGCACGCGCAGAAGACCACCATGGGGTTTTGTAACCTGGAGAACTCTTCAATCTCTAGGTATTCACGAGTATTTTCTCTATATAAAAGAAAGGAAAGAAGGATGTGGTGACTAATTGTTAACGGAGAAAGAATAGTATAGAATGATGAACGGATTTTGATAAGAGTGGAATTAAAAAACTAGAAACTCGTTGTAAGAAGTGTGTAGAATCCAATGGTTGCTATTTTGATTAAGAATATTTATCAATGGAAAAGTTGTACTAATTTGAAGTTAAACTTTTGAATATTTTTTTAAGTAATGCCGCAGAAGCTGGGGCAAGCGACGAATTGCATTAAACCTGAGGCTGAACCTCGATGCTTTCCTTCTGCGAAGAGCCCTTCTTCAGCGTTACGCGGAAAGTAAACATTATCTCCGCCCTGTTGCAATTGAAGAGTTGCACAGAAGCCAGTCGGTTTAATTAGAAATGCGATTCTCGAAACGTTCGCCACTTCGGGCACTTGTCGAGGCAAACGAGTGAACCCTGAAATAGAACGCTGCGTCGCGATTCCTGTTATCAATTAAATTGCAACGGGTTAGAGGCAGGGAGATAAATAACACCTACTGAGAAAAACCACGATACGCGGAAGAAAAGGCTAAAGGGGCATAGGAAATCTATTAAAGGAGGGTATATTTATTTAACGTTCGAACGAACATCAACAGGACTATGGTCGGACAAAGGAGCTCTGAGAGGTGATTCTAAATCTTAATTCTGCGATGTTACCGTGAAGACAGTGCACCTTAATCTTTGTAATTCTGAGATATACAACGTTAAAGTGATTTGTTTTTCTTAGTATTATACTTTACCATGGTTTTCAAGGAAAAAATAAAGATGTAGAATTGCTGTCTCTTAAAGTGTATGAAAAAAATTCGATGCAGTAACTTGCTTGTTTGAGCTTCGTATTGATAAATTTATATTTTCTTTTCATTTGACAAATTTATCGATTTTATCCAGACAAGAGGTTGGGGATCCTTATCGTTGGATACAAGAAAACTCGAGCTTCGTGTTTCCCCTCTAATGCATTTTGTTGTATACCCTGAAACATCGAGTTTCAAGGCTGAACCTTGCGAGATTTTAATTAATTCCTCGAATTACACCATTTTCAGCTAGCTGGCAGATTTAAATTTAGTTCGTAGCCACGCAACTTCGCCTACTGGCTCTACCAAAGACTAGATATTCCGCCTTATTTGGAAACAGAAGACTCGGTTATTCGTCGAGATCTATTTTCCCACAACGTTAACGAATCATTAAAATTCTCGCGATTTTACTTAATATTTATTTCTCCTAAAAATGTTGCATCGATGGAAAATCTTCGCGAAACAGCTCTAGTTTATTTTTACAATTCGAATATATCCATTTCACCAAATTTCATTGGAAATGAACGTTCTCGTAAATCGTCGGTCATAATCTCGTTTCGCGTTGCCAAATAATCTCAAATTTGCTCCATTCTAGGAATAAAACAAATAGTAGAGAATTTACATAGCTGAAACACTGAACCACACCTTATCAACTCTACGTGATAAAAAAAATCTTGAAAGTCCATTACAAAAAACTAACGAGTTACGATTTTTCAAGAGTATCTCAAAATCCTTTAGGACACCGTTGCTCGACTGCATCAGATATAATTAGACTCGATATCACTAATTTAAACAGCATCTAAATCACTCCCTAACTCGTAGGTGGTGATCCATTCCGTCGCATCAAGCAAAATCCTACACGTCTCCTAAGTAAAGTACACTGGTGGTTATAAAATACCACAGGACAACAGGTTGAAGCCAGCTAGCGCCATTAATACTCCCAACAACAGCCACTGTCAAATAAGAAGACTTATGTTCCATCTAATCGACTTCAGTTAAAAATAAATTCCCACCTAAATTGTCGATAATAATCCAACTTTGTCCTCCTCGAGTCGTCCCACACGCTTGTTCTAAGAATAAAGGAAGTCGGCAATTATCGCGTAGTCCACGTTCTAGGACATCGTAAACAACTGCGCATCGTCTCGACGTCTTATTATTATCAACAGTACCAGCATCGACAACGCTGAAGGGAGTCCCTCGTTTGTACGCGTAGAAAAAAAAAAGATCAACTAAATTTAGTCGATCGTGGAAGGATGCACGTAAAAATTTTCCAGCCAGAGAGCTAAAATAAAATTGAAACGGGACTCTGGATGCTTTTACCGCGTAGCTGCGAGTCTCTTCTAAAGAACGCCCACGAGTACCCGATGACGTCACTTTCTCCACGCCGACGTGGAAACGTTCCGTTTCCATCGTGGTAATTCGTCGAGGCGGCTGCGAAGAAAGCAGCAGGGTGCCTCGTATTTCCTGGCGAACAATTATGCGAGAGAAAATTCACGGTTAATTCGCAATCATTCGCGACCAGCAAGACTGAGACATCGACGAGAATTTACATCGACCGATAAATCGAGTTATCCCACCCCACTGTGGTTCTAACGAACTTCGTGTCGAGAAATATTTGCCACAAAATTCAAATTTCAAAGTATATTTTTTAACACAGAATATTCTAAAATGTTCTTGAATTGTGTCGCGAGAAAAGTGTTTCTCGATGCGTACGAAACGCCAGGTCAACGCAGATCGAGCCTTGAACTTGAACAGTTCAAGAGAAGCTGCGTCTCTTCTTGGCTGACCTGCGAGCTTCGATTTCCGTTTCGTGGTTTCTCGCGAAAATTCACTGGCGAAATCGAATCGCAGTGGTTTATGAAAACGTGAGAACGCTTGCACAGGTTTGCGTAACAATTTTTAACAAATGACACGTGCACGGTGCTCGTGCCCGTTCGCGACAGATGACATACTGGTATGTCGATGCTATTTTCGTTTTTGAATGACAAACTGACAGGTCAAAGTTGTGATAACAATTTCTCGGCTGACGTATCGCTACGTCAAGAAATTGATCGTTATATTCGTAATAACGCGAGACCTCACGATCAATCAATAAGCAATAAGAGCCAGCAATAGTGATCGACTCTGGTTCTACCTCGATTTTTGCAATATAAATGAGGAGCATAAAGAAATAAAGAAATCGGATTCTCTGTTTCATTAGTTGTCGAATTTAGAAGAAACTTGGCTGCAGAGAAGAAAGTCTTCGAAAATAATGTGAGACCTGCGAGTCTTGTAAAATGAGAATCGAAAGATTTTTAAGTTAATATTTCATTTATGCACACGGTCATTTCCTAGATTACTCTTACGTTAACTCTTTGTTTCAACCTTCACCTTTCGGGGTCTGGTGGAAAATAACGGACCTTGTGATCGCGCTATGCGGTGGCAGATTCCTTTTACCTTTTCTGCAGAAGTGATATCGATCGTTGTTTTTATCAATATCGAGTAGCTCTCGAATTTATTCGATTTTTAATCAGCAGACGAAGAAGACATTTCTTCAGCATTGCGTTTCGCAAAGATCTGTCGTACGATTAATGCCAACTCACTAATTGATGTATCTACTTTGTAATTGGCTGCAGTGAAACGACAAGAAACGAATTCCTTAATATTCCTTAAATCTTCATCACTGCTTTCATTTTCTCTATCGCAAATTTCTTCATCAGATATGATTGATCACGTTCCTCAACATTTCGAAATCGAATTCATCTTCACTCGAGCTAATTTCACATTTGAAACTCAATGAAAAACTCGAATTATCGCCTCTCGAGCACTAACAGTTAACCTTGTCGAATTTGATTCTTTTTCAATGTCTATTACGATCATTTTCACGCGCAAATTGTCTCGACTTACGCATTTTCATCTACAATTTTATCAGCAAATTAAGTCCCCACATTTCGCGTTACCCGATCGATAATTTTCGTTTTAATTTTGCGATGAAAGATCGAAGCAAATTCTCGAGAACCGTTCGAACGATCGCGACAGGAAGTGTCGCGTTCGCCAGTGCCTCCTCCGCCTTGGTGCACGCGTGCCGGCGTTTTAAGCTCGCGCGTTCGCACGCGGGTCACGTTCGCTGCGTTTCCGACCGAACTCGTCCCAGAAATTCTATTTATAAAGAACGAAGGCGGAATCTGATAAGAGAGACGACGTAATTTCTCTGGATACACATTGGTTTTTCTCCTGCTGACGTCGATCGATGAATACTCGAGGATTTCATGAGCGTTAAGCCGGTCCTCTTACCGACCTTCCACTCGAGCGATTTTATTCTTCTCGTCGGTGTTCCCTCTCGCAGGACGAGCGACGATAATACTTGGATGAAAGTACAATTTGTACCTCATCTTTCTCTACTTTTTATGGATTCCACCACGTTTCTCGAAAGTGAACTGACTCGAAAGAGAACTGTCGAAGACGTACGACGCGTGCTGCGTGTCGATACTATTAACAATTCGCATCGATGTTAAGAAAGAAGTGAAATGCTTTAATCGAGGGATGAAAAGTGTTTGCGATTGTTGCTCGAGCATGTTTCACTGTGAATAGAACACTCGAGTAGATTGAAAACTTTTTGTCGAGAGTAGATGAGTATAGTTGTTGCGTTACGTGAGAAACTCTCGATGGAAGAGTAAACGAGGCTAATTATCAGAGGAATTAGCAAGATCCAAGCGCGTGGAGAACAACCCCTTTGTGGTGCCAAGATTCATCGAGGATGCGCCTTAATTTTCGTCGCCTTTGTGAATTCTTCATCCTGAATGATTGTAATTATTCGATATAATTAGCGCACGTGTTCTCGAATCCGAAGAATAATCGAGCTACTTAAGTCTCGAAGTTGCTATTAGTTTGGGAACACGTGCAGCTCGTTGCGGATGGATGAAAAATCGCGAATAATTTGTTGGGCAAGGAATTCGCGAATATGAAACGATATCTGGGAAGTTTTAACGTTAACTTTGATGAAGCACATGGAAACTTCGAATCGCATTATTCGCGGTGATGGTTAAAGGTAAATTGAACGAGCGTTGAATGGTTGTTCGCGAACAGTCGGATGTTAACCCTTTCTGTACTGAATTTCTTAGAAGTTTTCAAGCTCCGTGCTGACTTTATAAAATACTTTTAAGTAAAAACGCTATAGAACGATTTTCAGCAATTTCCATTGTAGATTGTCATCAACGTTATTAATTGCATAGAAGTGGACTTCAAAGTTACAATGGATCTCAAGACATTTAAATTAATGCAGTACCGTGAGAAAATTGATGGGACAAAGTCTCGTCGCTAAATAAAGGGTTAAGAAAAGCAATAACGTGGTTCAACTGAGATTGAATGACCGAATTGAGCGATTCCATATTTCTAAATTACTATGAACAATTTTTGTGCGTCCATCAAACAGTTCCTCATGATTGCTATTTCTAGTAACGACTGTGTTATTATATTTTAATATTCAGTTAATAATAATTCCCATTTGAACCCTGTTTTCTTCTAATCTCATGCTTTCTCACGAAGATCAATAGAATATTGTACAGATATAATATTACAGATTAGTATTAAAAATCGAGCACTAAATGTAAAATATTGTATTGTTACCTTTCCGCAGAAGTAATATTCTGGTGGCTCCTTGTCACCCAACGCCAACACCGCCTCGCTGTCTGCCAGAGGACTTCCAGGTTGGCTGTTCCCTATCCTGGACCCTTTCTCTTGGTAATAAGTTTTGTGGAAGACCTTCACCGAGGGCACTGGCAACGCCGTGATCATCTATAAAAAGAAAGAAAGAGGCGGACACGAAAAATTCGTTATTCTCGTCTAATCCAATCCCGTGAGAATTAATGGAAAATCCGATAAATCTGACATCGATTTTCCTTTAACGCTACGTTGCAGCGTGAAAAAAAAATACAAGGGCGAGACGAACGAAGCGAAACTATTCTCGATCAATAACGAACAATTGGTACAGGATACGCTTTTAATTGCAAGAGCAAACTTCTGCAATTTAAATTTCGTTTCGCGAGAAACGAGGATACTCTGAGGAACCTCGAATCGCACGTCGCTTCCTTCGAGATCTCGTCCTTGCTTTGTACAGAATGATAAAGAAGGGCTCGCAATTTCTCTAATTAATAATAATCTCACAGAGAATCGTAATAAACACAAATCGAAAAATGAATGTACTCAAAGTTAGAATAAATTCTGTTGCTCGATCGAAGCGAGGGTGTACCTTGCGTTAACGAGAACGAATAACATACTTTTGATCGTTACCAGTGATCGTTCGAGCGTAAGTCAATGAATCGAGTGTCTGGGAATCTGAGTGGTGAAAAAGTGAAGAGGTTGATGGTTCTCGTGGATAGAATATACCGCGAAGATGTAGCTAATTGGATTCGTTCTTTATAGAAGAAGAAAAGAGAAGTTTTGACAAGGATTGTGATTAACAAATAAAACAGCTTCCACTGTGAAATGAAAAATGTTATTTGTCAAGCTTAGAAACCAGCTGTGTGAAACAGTCATAAGTTCGCGCCCCTGTTCAACGCCCTCGCAAAACTCTCCCCATTGCTCGAACACCATGTCTGTCATCGAAGGAACTTACTACTTGCGATGATCGCACGAGAAGGCAATGAAAAGTCTCTGTCGCCACAGCTCGACCATAAAACAGTCACAACACGACCCACCCCTTCGATTCTTCGATCTTAAAGATAGGTTGCAGCCTGTCCTTGGCTTTAATTTCTTCGAAGAAGCTGCCACGGAAGGTATCGCGTTGCCACGGTGCCATTCTTCGCTCAACATGTGGCAATTCTTCGTTCTTACGCGACGCGTTGCTCGAGAAGACTCGCGATCGTTGGACTTTCCGTTGTATTTATGTTTCTCGCCTTCGAACGATCGATGACGCGAGGGTTGTGCGTTGCAAGGGCCGACGTTAAATGGAAACTTGTGTCTCCAGCGAGACTAATGATCCGTGTCCTTGGCACAGCTTTAAACGTCTTCCCGTGAACGCTTCGCCTAGATTCTTTTCATCGCGTACGCGAGCCAATTGATTCTATGGAAATTGGATTTTCTGCTGGTCCGATTTTATTTATCGCATCGATCTCTTCATTTTCTAGCCCTTCAGAAACGTATTTGGTGGTTGGATATTTATACGCGAAGAATTTGGAATTGGCTCGCTGCTGTTAGCGAACAGCATGCGTGTATATGTAATAATTAGATAAAATGCAAGTTTTAGACCTTTGACATTGATCAGTGGTGAGAAATTGTTACTTCACGGTTAGAGACGGAATAGTTTAACATCTCTACATTCGATTCAGTTTAAAAAATCTCCTGAAAAATGTGCTTCTTCAACAGTTTCACGCAAACACTCGCACCACTCCGCTCGTACAACTCTTTCAACCCTCAAATTTAATTACTTACCCTTGATCATTTGCAAAAAGTGATCTCTTAATTCAAAAGGGGATATCATGTACACATATGGGTATTCTATATAATTACATGAGAACGAAGCGAACAACTGGACAGCACGAGTTGCTCTTGCGAGGAGGAACCAAGGATGCCTCCACTTCCGTTGCACGGTTTAACCTTGTAAAAATTGGACGTTACGTTGAAACTATTTGATGAAAAAGTCGAGATATTCTGTCGCATCCAACACATTCCTGGTAGATCTAACGCATAACAGGCAACAACGACAACAACAATGCCTAAGCGTAAAACGATGGGCTCGCGACGGTTGTAGCAGTAGCAATGATATCGATGGGGGTGCTCTAGTGGTGGTGGAAATGCTGGTACCGGTGGCCTAGATACGCTCTTGGGGCCGTTGCACCTCGGTTATCGAACAGCAGGGCTTACACGGAGTGCAACTGCACCGCTAGAAAACTATTGCCATCCCGTTTTTGGCGTCCTCCTTGATTTCCGTTCGATATACGACCGGTTGCGTCGAAATTACGGCCCTCGGAACGTTGCAGTCTCTACACCCAAACGCATCCTCCCAGTTTCGCGTCTGGATCGATATCGAAGGCGCCATTCGATCGAACATGATTTTCTGCCATTCTCTTCCCTCTTAAATACCCACCCTCTAATATTCTTTCGCTCGATTATCATTAGAGTACCCTACGCGACCGTTTAGTCCACTTACCCCTTAATTCGCCCTCGCAATTTGTACGAGAACCTAGACGATCCCTCTCTGGAAACCAAAAAAAAACGAAAGCTCGTTCGTTCTTCATTAGCCACGTAGGGGATGATAATAAATTGTTCAACGGGGGTTCAGTTCGTTTATCTCCGCGATATGCCAGGCGGCGGGAACGACCCGCTCGTATTTCATCGTTAATCTCGCGAAAGAACAATTTCTGCACGTGTTAATGATAAACCCGGGCTCGCGTGCCCGCGGTCGCGTCCACGAAGGACGGGGGATGAACGACACGCGATCCGGCGCGCACAGGGTTGCGTTAACGTCCGTGCAGAGACGGGGTTGTTCAGCAACGGCCACGAACTCGACGTGGACGCGAACACAGAGACAGAATGGAACCATCGAGCGGAACGTTCGACAATTCCGATCTGTTTATCCGTACGTTTGTTTCGACGTGCTGGTCTGCCCGGTTACGCTCGACAGGGTGCTCGGTTATTGAATTTTTTTCCACCCATTGTTCTCCGGCTTCGTTCGAATTGGAACGCGAACCTTTCGCTCCTCTTATTGGCTAACCTACATAATTAATCCGTTAACCGAGGAGTTCATCGATCGAAGACGTTTCCTATCGCACACGGGGCGAGTTACGAATTTCGTGAACGATACGAGACGAGATTGGTGGAAGAGAGGACGTTGGAGGGTGCTGCGCTTTCACGATGGACGCGAGAGATAAACGATGTATCGATTCTTAGGATAAGAGAGTAATATTTAGAGATATTCATCGACAAAATTTTGTTTCGACGAATGAGAGTGGAATAAAGTGAATCTATTATTGCAAGGGGTGAAGAAAGTATAGTAGGATAACGAGAAACTGAAATGTGAGGTCAAATGGTAGAATATAGTAGTATAGTGACAAGCAAGCGAATCGAGGTTTCTGAAGTACGTGAAATAACGTTAGAAGGGTTGGAAAGAGGTTGAAGGAGGACTCTGGGGCGCGCTGATGCGGAGGAACCTGGATCGAGGGTGCGGAGAATTATCGTAGACGCAACTTTCAAGGCTAACCGTTCGAGAGGACCTTGTTAATGGTATAGCGGCTTCCCACGATAACTACGCGGCCGTAAACGAAATTCCAAAGCCCTCGATGTTCACCATTCTTCCATTCTCCACTCGCACCCTCGTCTACCACTTTCTAACATCGCTTAAAATCGCTCTGCAGACATAAACTCGAAGGTATCAACGTTGACATAGATCTCGCATTAAATCGACTATAACCTTTACCGTTTTCGTCCTCGAAAACTTTCGTCCACGCTGATCATTTTAAACTTTGAACTTATCAGAACACGTGGCCCTTAGACAGCAACCCTGGCCAGCCTCAGTTGGGGGCCATAAATCCCTGTGACGCAAAACTGGCGATGTAACATCTCCAATTAGTCTCTTTGCAAGCTTGCACATGTACAGAACAAAAATGCGTCCTTTGACACATTGCAGGAGAGAACGAGATTACAAAATGTGCCATCGACTTGTTCCTCGCGAAGAAGAATCGACATGGCTTGCAAGCAGGTGCGGAGGGCATCGAATGAAGTCCTGCGCACCCCTGTTTCGTACTCCTCTGACACGTTTCAGGAGAGAACGAGCCTACAGAACGTGGCATCGACTTGTTCCTCGCAAAGAAGAATCGACATGGCTTGCAAGCAGGTGCGGAGGGCATCGAATGAAGGTGTGCGCAGCCCTGTTTCGTACCCCAGACGATTTCGATCCTCGACGATAACGACCACTGTAACCAGTGTCTCGCTTTTCCGGCTGGAAGTCGTACGAGTTTCGCAACGAGTCGGTTACGTGCACGAGGAGCGAAGGGGTAACCTTTATTGCTCGGAAAGGCGTAAAGTGGGACAGTGGCCTGATTCCTGGTGTCATGGCTGCGGCCGCGTGTGCACCGAGCAGAGTGGAACGGCTGTAGGCGCACCGAATGTGCAACCAGTACTACGATCCGGCTTGGATCGCTGCCAAAAAAGCTCGCGGGCCTGCTTCCTCCTCCCGCCTCTGCTCGACGTGCACGCGGAGCGGAAAAGGCTACGGAAAAAACGAGGGAAACGGCGTGATACACGTCGCGTTCGATTAATATGCACGCGTTACGCGAGCGCACAGTGGACTCGTCTGTTTCCACCGCGCCTTGGACCCGCTCCACTTTTTTCCGGTCCGTTTCGCGGGAACTGGCTGGTCAAAGACGCTGATGGGAAAATCTCGACTCGAAATGGATGTTGGACTGAAATTTCGCGAGGCTCGAAGACGGAGATCGTTCGACGGGAACGAATTGGTCAGAGTCGGTTGGTTCCTCGTTTATTTCGACTCTAAATAGAGAGATTGGCTGATGCTTTAGGGGATAGTAATAATGTTTGTTTAACACTTTGGAATTTACGAGCGTCATATGACGTTTGCTTGATTTAAAGCTACCAGAAAAATCATGGTTGAATAATATTATTAAAATGATTGGAGATCAAAGTGTTGACTAAAGCAGAGTGGAAAGGAAGATGACTTTGAGTTATGAAAGCTGAACTTTAGATTGACATCGGATGATAGCTTAGAAAATATCGAGGCGAGGTAATGAAATCGATGGAACTTGGATTGTTGGTACGTTTGATGAGAATTTTTAGTCCAAAATCGAAGCTCCAGTTGGACGTCAAATAATATCGTATAAATAGATGTAGATGAACAATAAGAAAATTAATTATTCGTTAATCTACTTCAACTTTCACTGAGCATTAATGACAATTCGCGAAGAACGTAGGCAAACCTAGAAACTGCGTCGGATCTTAGATTCGTCGGGTTCTATTAATACAGTTTGTTGGTAAACGAGCGGAGGAGTCGTGTCAAGAGATAGAGAAGGTTTGCATTCGCGCTAGCTTCCATGGGATTCCGGCGCTGTGTAAATAATTAGCGTGCAATCGATAAACCGTTCGTTTCGTGCACGGCAGAATTATCGGTCCAGGAAATTGGATTAGCGATTAAAAATTAGTAAACAGATTGTTGACCGCGATAAACGACCATCGAGCGTCCATAACGCTCGGCTAAACTCGATTTTCTACGATAAATACACGATTCCCACACCAACGCACCGTGCATTTAATTTTCTAATTAAAAGACACTACAGTCTAGCCAAACGATGTTTCCGAACGAATTTTTCCAGATGGTCTGTGGAAAAAAATGGTGAGAACAAGCCGACGATGAACGATTTTTTTTTCAGACCGTTCTACGGAGTGTCTAATTGAACGAACCGTGGAGGTTGTAGTCCTAACGATAAAAGAAAATAGCTTGGGAAGTACTTATGCAAATACGCGCCCTCGTATGGCGCATGCAAGTCGGTTTTATCGAAGGTGGCACGACATCAAGGTGGTTCACCTTTTCGCGGAAGGTACCAATCTGCAGGGGTGTTCCGTGCGCTGCGTGAAAATAAGCATTCCGCGACGACCACCGCCGCGGTTGGCGAGCCAACACCGATCCTAAACTGATTCCAACAAAATCTGCTCGATATTCCAGCCTTCTCTTCAACGCAAAACAAATAAAGCACCAAATGATCGACATTACTTTTGATATAATTCTCCAACGAGAACTTATAAGCTAACATTCCAAGAGAATTTTTCAAATTTCCTCTTCTGCATTATAATAATCTATTTCAACTAACATTTTTAAATATCTTGAAAAATCAAGTCGAGTATTCTTTCAGTTTACAAAACACAAGTAAAGCTTCAACTTAGAACCCGCGAAATAGTTAGTTACGATGATTTATTTAACAAGGCCGAACTGTCTCCACGCGCATCCCCTTCTAAGTAACTTCGACGGAATTCGCTCGACTTTGAACCGCCTTCTTTATCGATTACGAGCCAATTAACCGCGCCACTGAAGATTTCATAAACAATTCCCGTGTTCCTTGCCCGTTTTCAACCTCCCTCGAAACCGTTTCCCATTTTGAACAGCAACGACGCGAGAAGAATGCGATTTTCCTTTGAAACGAAGGTGATTCTTTCCTATTCCCACGGGCGCGGGAAAACGGAATCGAATATCCGTACTCGAATCCAACGGAGACCTAATTATCGACCGCGCGAAAAGGCCGGGGTCCTTCGCGAGCGTCGAACGCGGCGTTGATTTACGGACGCGTCCCCGGCGCGGTTTAGCTGCTCCTCGTACGTTGACTCACGAGCTGCCAGTCGCGCTAAATGCAGTTGCGACTTTCGTTCTGGCTTCGTTCCAGCGTTGTACCACTGTGCTCCTCGATAGATTCGGTAATCGAGGTCAGTGTACCCCTTGCACTGGTAATTTTAATGCCAGCCTCGTTGCCGGAGCTTTGGCCCCGGCCACGAAGAGTGTCGAGCAAAATTCGTATGACCTGACGCAGGGAGTTCTTGGAATTTACGATTCTACGAACCGTGCGAGGACAATCGAGCGTATATACGAGATTCTTTTTAACAATGGATACCTAGCACGAAGTCTGAATGTGTCTAAGCTTCATTTTCGTCGAGGAACAGCCTGGGGGCGGTAGGAAATTCTCACGTCGCGCTAATGACAACAAGGGACAAAGCACCCGCTCCCAGGAGTGCTGCACGAGATGCGCGAGCGGCGAACGTGATGAAAACAGTCGTGGAAATAGTTGATTAAAATCTCAGTGGAATCGATAAATGGGTCACCGCAGGTCGTCGGGCGATATCTCGTGTATCCATGGTGGGTGCTCGATCGTCAACTGGGTCATTCGACTACGGCGAAAATGAGCGGCAAACGTGACGAGATTGCCGCTAATCCGTTTTTAAAATCGTTTACTACTTTCCTGCGCCAGCTGGGGGGGAGAGAGCCTGCGATGACGGTGGAGGAAGCGTTCGAGACGGATATTTACACAACACGCACCTTCGACGAGCACAACAAACAATCGAACGAGCCAATCGTTCTCGACGATCACCAATACTTTTTTATCTATCGTCGATGCTCTCTTCGAGCACCAAGGGACACGGATATCACGAGGAGTAGCCTGTATTTACATCGTCCATCATCAACGCGGCAGGTTGATCCCTCGGGGATTTGAACTTGAGCAACACTTCCGACCCTCGCTCGATTCTCTAGCCAGTCTCTAATTAATTCAGTTACTCGACGCGAAGCCTGGACCACACGCTCGACAATCATGGTACACGCGAAACTTTCATGCTATCGTGGGTGGACTTACGTTGCTGGTTGCGCTCGAGGAGCCTCCGTGAAGAAACGCCGCGTCGTTAACGCGAGATGAACACCAGGCACTGCGAGAGTTACGTTCGTTTTTTTTTTTTCACGACGAACGGTACATCGAGATGGACGAAGCAGAGTTCTGACCGCGAAACACCGTGCGCGTCTGTAACCCAGCTGGTGAGAGATCGCTTCGACAGGGTGGTGGTCCCGCGAATACTGAACCTCCGCCGCTTCGCGTCTTGGTCGATAAGCCACCCCGCTGTGCCACCCACTCTCGCTCTAAAGGCGCGATCACACCTGCGGTCACGTGGACTCGCGTGTATTTCCGCGACGCAACGAGCGCACCTTTAACCTTTCCCGTTGATTACCGACCGCTGCACTGGACGAGTCGTACATCCGCGCTCAAAAACGCGCACAGGCGTCTTCTGCTCGGTTACAACTGGTACCTGAAAAAAGTGAGGATATTAGAAAGATTGTAATTCGTTTTCTTTTTATTCTATATGCGACTAATAATTCAGAGATTACTTAACTTGAGGAGTTGTACATCTGTGTTCAAAAAGGGCCCAGGCGTCTTCTGCTCGATCACAACTGGTACCTGAAAAAGTTACGATGTTAGCAAAATTGTAATTCGTTTTCTTTTTCTTCTATATGCGACTAATAATTCAGAGATTGGTAAATAAATTGGCAACTGTACTTAACTTGAGGAGTCGTACATCCGCGCTCTAAAAGCGCCCAGGCGTCTTCAGCTCGGATACAACTGGTACCTGAAAAAAGTGAGGATATTAGCAAGATTGTAATTCGTTTTATTTTTATTTTATATGCGACTAATGATTCAGAGATTGGTAAATAAATTAGTAATTATACTTAACTTTGTGATCCGTTCAGACACTGTGCAAAAGTCTTAGAAAAATTTACATTACACGACCACATTTTGGCTTCGAATTCGTATTTCTCAACGAGAACGAGTTACTCGACGGTGTCCATGAAATGGTCAATTGTTCCATCGTGCGACGTGGATATTTCGCTCGTTAAGGATTCCGAATGCAAGCAGCCGGACTATTTTCGTTTCCTGCAACGCTGTTCTTTCTGTTTGCCCTACAATTTGTCTGCTCGCTGGTATTTGAACTACGGTCGGCCTCATAGCCGTGCAGGGTGGCTTGTTTGCCACCCTCTGCGCGCTGTTTATTGTACTAGGAAGCGCACCGATGCTCGTTATTGCTCGCTGCTGCGCTTTCCTAGAGACTCCCTGAGCAACAAGTGTAGACATCGTGGGCTCGAGCTTGCTGATCGTTCGACGAGCACCACCTGAAAATCTCCAACCGGTTAGCACAAGTTCGCTCGCGTCATCGAACAATCGATTTTCGACTCGATGCACATACTGTAATTTACTGTAATTTACTGTAGTTAAATATTTACTGTATTTTACTGTAATTTTACTGTAATTTTCCATTCAGGTATCCCACATACTGTAGTTTACTGTTCAGGCATTTTACTGGTCGCACTTACTTACGATTAAGACGAACGTTCCAACAAGCAGAAAATGCTTCTGGATTTAAATGTACAAAGTGTAGGATTCGATACTAAGGGGCAAAAATTAATGACAACCGGGCGGAAACATTTTTTTTAAATTACGAAACAGTAATTAACATTTACAAGCCTTTCTTCTCGCGAAGAACGTAGGAGCCACTTGACCTTTTTAAGCATATTCCGTCGTAGCTTTTCAATTAGCTCGACAAGCTTTTACTACAGCCACTTATTTGAATCTTGATAGGGTGGAAGAATTTTTTTTCCATCGAGTTGCAATCATTATACGCGCACGATCATGTGGAGAAATAAATTGTAAAAATTAAAATTATTTATGACCCGTCCTCGTCTCTGTGAAATCGTATCGGAAAATAAAACGTAAAGTATTACTTTGCGAAGCATAAAATACCGGAAGTGCATTGAGTATCGTAACGGAAGGTAAAAGTTCGATTTGCGCGTGAGGTATCCACTTAAAACGCTCGACTGTCTAAGTTGAAACGCGTGCGTTCGCAATCGGATGTAATTCAGCTGTTTTCAACAGACGTGGCTTGTTGTGTCTGGATTTCTGCGCTGCACGGGCATTCTTAGTCCCTATTAGCACCTTTAACCTTTCTTCTCGATCACTGACATTTTGCGGCGGGTGCAGAATCATTTGATAATAAGTGGCCAGCAATGCGTCCCCTTTTTCTTCTCCTCTGCATATACATTGTTTGCCCTACATAAAAACTGTCGATACTTGTTACAGAACGTTACAGATGTTCAGATATTGTAACATGTACTATTTTTTATTTAAATCTTAACTCAACTCGAATACTTCACGCGTACTTTTTACGTTAAATAATTTACGATTGCTAATGAAAATGAGAGAGAATGTTGACTTCTGTTTGGTGATCGAGATCGAACATTTTTTCAGACGTAAACGTTGCAGACGAAAACGCAACGCGAACATGTTCCATGCACATCCGACATGAGACGCAGATTTACATTGTTCGTAGTATTCAGGGTGATTATTTTTAGAGCGTTCAGGGTATAGGCGTTACGCTATCGATAAAATATCGATGAGACCTTCTCTGCAAGGTTGACCATCTTCTCGTTCGAGCTTAACGCGGATCCGCTCAGCGGCTCTAATTAATTTCGTGATCAATCATCTAAACTAATTGACAATAAAACACGTTATCGAATGAACAAAACTGATTCCAGTCAATATCGATCTTCGATGTACCTCGCGAATTCTACAACAGCCAATCAGAACCTCGTAAATGGAGACATTTAAGAACAGCAGGTAATTTCTGTTTTTCGTCCAATTTTTATTATAATCGTATTATCAAGATCGAATAAAATGGTGGTCCACTGTGGCATAATTGTATTTTAAAACAATAATCGCGATACAATCGAAGATGTAATAAAAAATCGATTGCCACAGGTTGCGACCAATAATTTCAGTGATCAACCTGGCGATAAGTCAGACGTATCTCGTACTCCTTAATTACTCATCGCTTGTCATTAAACGAAGAAGTCAGTACAAAATATAACAGTGTACGAAATTTAATAAAGAACGAATCTACTAATAAATGCATTAAATGTATTTTATAATAATTGCATTAATCGAACTCAGATGAAAATGAAAAGTGCGGTCCTTGGAGCAAGGGGATGAAAGCCTGGTCTAATCGAATTACCAAGTCAATAATCGATAAAAACCGAATAAACATTATTCGTTTGTAAAACGAATTATTTCGTTATTAAATGAAGCATTGTGGACGCCTTAAATTTTGCGAGGAAATTTCTAGAAAGCACTTGGCACGTCAGACGACACTGTGCGTCGATAACGCAGTTCGATAAATGAAATCTAATATTAAATTTCACTTTTAAAAATACCACTGTCTATTATTTCACGCGTCGTTCGAGTGTGCCTCGAGTAGCCGGTTTGTGTATATCCTTTCCATCGAATGTGCGCTTCATAATCGAACCGTCGAGGACTTACAAGCTACCATAAACCTGTCTTCGCCTGTCACTATTTTTATCGATGAATCGCAATTCGCAGCGACGCAACACGAGGCATTAGTCGGCAAACGCGTCTTCGACGGTCGTCTGGCTCATCAAGGTGTGGATTTTTCCGATCTGGGATCTGGATTTTCCTCGAGCGTCGAGCTGAGCGGTTCTTCCGCGTGTAATTAACCCTTTCGCTGCTCGACTTTGAGTCGCAGAGGTCGTATCGTACGTGCTTATGAGTCGAACGATGAATCTCTTCGTTAAATTAGCGTTTTTAAGAAACTATATGCAAATAATTAAAATACTCAAACGATATCAGTGCATTTTTTTGTATTTTACATTGTTCGACTCGTTCGTTTGGTATTGGCTTTCTGGAACGTAGCAAAATTCTCAGTTTCCTGGCACGAAACGTGGATTTGGATTTCACGCGTAGTACTCGCTTGTGGGACGTATGGCGATACGAAGAAATAGCTTGCCACCGACTAATTAAAGCCAGATCGATAACGCGGTAGATCGGCTGAAGCGTAGATTGCCGTTCAACCTATCATTTCTCAACTGTTGATCGTGCTGGCTGCGTCGTTGAATGGAGTTCTCAGAAACCAAAGGGTGACCAAGAGCTATACTTCAGAGAAATGATCTTGTGTTAGTTTTATGGGGGAATCGTGGTTAATATCGCGTGCGCTTATGACTCGCGACATGTTGAAGCTTAACTGCGAACGGTTTGCGGAATTGATTCTCGTCCTACGACTTTCTTTCTCGTCAAAAGAGTGCGTAAAGTATGAACGAAGTACATTTGATTTTTGCGCAATATGGAAAACTACAAAAAACAATTGGAGCAAAAGATACAAAACGTACAATGAATAGTGGTAATATTGTGCGATAAGTATTGCATGTGTCTTCGCATGTATTAAATGACTGAACACGAGAAAGAGAAAGAAATCTACACGCACGTGTATACATGTACACATGCTCAGTGAGGTACAATTTAATTACGAACTATATTTCATTACTTCTACAGAGTTGCGTTTCTGTAGCCGCGCAAAGGTTCCATTAAATGATAAAAAATCAGCTACACTTAAATTTGATTAATACTTGCATAAATGTTGCGATATGTGTTTGCACAATCGCGTGCTATTATTTTTTGCGTCATCGTGTAGGTATATTTCCATTGCCCACCATGTATGTACAATATAAATATTGTGCTTAGCATATAAAAGTTGGGCATTTAAAATACTACTCTGAATACACTGTGATAAAACACAGAAACGAATGGTAAAACTGAAATTTCCTCGTACGTGATGTCTTCGAGTTCTCTTAAATATCTTCTATGCCTGAATCACATAACATTACTCACATATTTTTTTTTATATACCTAATTCAGGATACATATATTATACTAACCTAAATAAATTAATATTTATGGAGCAATCAGCTGTTTCTACAAAACAAATTTAAATGGCTAATTTCCAGAATGAAAATAAAATCAGAATTAAAAGAACCGTGCGACTCTGAAATTCTATGCGTCAGCACATCGGTTCTTACCGCCTTACAGCTCTTTGCAATTAATCCCCGCCCTCGCTAACAATTTTTACGTTCCTCCTCTTCGAATGCAATTTTGTTACCCTCCATTTCCTTCTTCTGTCAGCTCGCACAATCGCAGCACAGAGTATCTCACGCGAACGACCAACCGCCCGCGTGATTTCAGATTCAACGTCGTCCCTATCGACATTGTAATTCCATGCGAATAAAGTTCCCTAATCACGACCCACGTCGAATCGATTCGCATGCATCGGAACGCGTATGTTCCCTGATCCACGAGGGTAACAAATGGACCGTGCGTTTCAAAACGCGGAGGTTGACATTAACTGGTACATGGATCCTCTCGTCTCATTTCTGAGTGGCACACGAGTATAAAATTCGCGATATCGACTCACACGTTTCAGGATGTCCTATTCGTCCTGTCGTAGAGTTTGGAAGTTAATTACGTGGACTCGACACATACGCATCAGACTATTCTTCACGCGCCTTTTATATAAACCTGAGTACTTTCTATGATCTAAAGATATTTTAGAGATCTGGTTAGGAAACTTTTGAAATAAACTGTTACTTTTCCTTTCGAGTGCAAAGGGTTAATGGCAAACACGAGTTCCCTAGTACAGGTCTTATAACGAGCGTTATTCTTAGTGTTGCATCGAGATGACAAGTTTCCTTTATCTCGAGAGAAGCTGCTTTTCAGGTGCTTCCGAAGACGAGGGTGTCGCGTTCGATTGTACGTAAGAGAATATCTTTTATCCGAGTTTCGTTTCTCTAAACTCGCTAACAACTACCCTCTTGCGAACGAGAAGGGAAACCGTATTGTTTGTATTCCATTACTTCGTTCTTCGTTGCCACGTGTATGCTCGCTGGGTTATTTGGTCTTTTATGTAAAAGCACGTGTTCCTGAGTTTCAAGACTTCCGCGATGCCAACGAAACGATGTGTTTCGATTCAGTTTCTATTTCATTTTAAATTAGATTTATCGATACTGACGTCTGTACAAGCAAAGAAGAGACAGTCGTCTTTTGATATACTAAAAATACGTAAACCTATGCTACTGTATGTGTATAGCATGATTTTTAACAAGAAGAGAAGATTTATGCGATATTTTAGAAAAATAAAAAAATATGCACAGCATTGGACGACATTGTTATTGTTAAAGAAAATTGAGATTATTGTTTTTTCAGAGAAGCAGCAGTTTCGCTCGTATTATGAATTGCATCTTCAAAACCGTAAGTCCTACAAGAAAATGACAAATAATATTGAAAAGAGCGATAAATATGCTATTTTTCTCTGCTGCTCTCTCTCTCTCATCTTAATTACAGAATTTTAGAGTACTGCTGATGAAATAAAGAAATTCCTTAATTCTCATTGAACAGAAAGAGTAAGATAAATTAGACCTCCCGCTTTAGAGATAAGAGAGAGAAAGATATATAAAAAAGCTATAGGAAAGAGTGAGACAGATGCTACTACCCTACTGAAGAACCCCTAACGCCATCTCTGTAAAAAGTGCTCAAACTGGTCGCACACAATTATCGACAGTCTTGAGAAGTTCACTTCGCTGTCGATAATGCTGAGCGACCAGTTTGAGCACTTTTTACAGAGATGGCGCCAGGGGTTCTTCAGTGGGGTGGTTACATCTGTCTCACTCTTTCTTATAGCTTTTTTATATATCTTTCTCTCTCTTACCTCTAAAGCGGGAGATATACAAGAAATTAAAGTAAAACTAGTAAGATTAAACTGCAGTTTTCGCCATTTCACACAAAATTTCTTTGCTTCCGTGCGACGCAATAAGAAACTGATTATATCATCAGAAAGCTTAACGAATAAAGAATTAAAGAAGAAGAAGAGAAAATAAGAAGATAAACATTTCAAATATTATTCCAAAGTTTCCTAAAAAAAGAACTGCTGCTCTGAAGGAAGCAGAAAAATTTAGAATAAAAAATATTCGTCGTTCCAAGCTAACAAATATTTTTTGTAATATAAAAGGTCGCTTATATTTTCAACTTTTCTTCTAAAATAACAAAATGTATTCGCTTCGTACTAAAACTGTTCGCCACACTGCTGTACGCTCACTAACTTTATAAAGACCCCCTTTGTCGTGATTTAAATCTATTTTGACATAGCCAAAGAAAGTAGGCAGAGATTAGCCAATTTGCGTTGCCACTTTGACTTTTCACCCTTTTAATTTCTCGTTAAAATAACGAGGGGCATTTTCCACTGGCCATTTATATACGTTTAACTCGATAAAACGGATGCTCTGTAGGGTACGCTTTTCAACTCGTTTCAAGAGGATTTTATTACAGCAATTTGCATCGCTCGTTTATGGATTTTCTGTCCTGTTCATTGACGTAAACGTTGAATTGCGTTGGCGGATCGGAATACATCGGATTATGCACGTACGTACTGTGTAAACAGGGGTCTGTGAGTCAGAATTTGCTTGACGTTCGCTACTCGATCGCATACGTTGCTCGTTGTTGTTCTTTCCACGAGAATACTGTACCACTCGGATCCAAGTATTTGTTTAGCTCCCTCTGCGTTGGGAGCAACAATTTTTAGCTCCAACAGCGCCTCGTGCGCGTTTTAATTTCGCCGTCATCTGAAAATTTAACGACACATGGTTCACTCTCGAGTGAAGTGAGATCGACCGTGTGATCGTGCCAGGTATTCGTAACTGGGATCCTCCTCTGTTAGTGAAAACGTTTTATTAAACTCTGAAAGTTACAATAGCAGTAGAGTTCTTTTTTTTCTGTTATTTATGATTTTTCTTTACTGTAGAATCACATACAAGGTTACAGTACTTGAGGCCTTCCATGCGTAGTAATCAAGATTCGTCGTAATTCCGTGCCCTCGTTCTCATTAGGACAAGAAGTAATCGAATCTCTCAGAAAATCGTGCACAGGAAAACCGCCGTACTCGAGATAGAAAAGTTTCATTCGCGACTTATCCGATGAAAGAGGATCGTTACGAGTTGTAAAAAATCGCCTGCAATCTTTCGACAAACGGCATTACTCGTCGATTCCATTTTAGTTCTGAAGATCGCTGGAAGTGATGCGAATGGAATGATAATTTCTCAGAAACAGTCGTCTAACGAAATTTTGCTCATTTCTGACTCTCCAATTTAATCGAAAAATTAGGAAGACTTCTCGCGTAATCTGATACCCTTACAACCCTTTTGCACTCCAATATAGTAAAGTAATTACAAAAATAATTAATGACGATAATTTAAGGGCCTTCGAAGATCAACTATCGATTAATAAAAAAACTTCTACTCTTCCAGATTATTTAAAACAATGGTGTCAAACGTTTGTGCAATTCGTCAAAGTGTTACCCTTCGATATTCGTATAAAATCTCTCGATTCGTATCCAAAGAAATATTTTGCAGAATTTTTTGAAGTATCATCAAGAGCTCACCGTGTCGACGCCACATTCGTCTCAGACGACGTGGTTAGAAAGAAATCAAGGGTTCCAATGGATTTTTCGAACGAGAACTACCACGTAAGTCCGCTTGCACGAAGTTACGACGAGCTCGGATGCGACAAGAGAAACGATCGTGTCGTTAAATGCATGCGAAGTCCCTTTACGTTACATACCAGGTAATTATCGAGCCGAGTGTGCGATAAGAAGGTTCCATGATAATTGTAACCTGCACGAACTTTCATGCGATACGTGCATATGGCTCTGTGTGTAAACGTACAATAAATACTATACCGAAGAAGTAGCGTATATGTATGTATATATATATGTTATTTTTGTATATGTCTATATGTATATATATATAATATATTATATGTTTGTATCTCAGGTAAATTTGAAAAGTTCACCTCTCATCGAGCGATTATCTATATATATATATATATATATCTCTCTTTCTCTCATTTTCTTTCTCTCCCTCACACGCTCGCAGCAGAAAGATTTTCACTTGCAATTGGTCGTGATTCGTTTGATCTTCGATCTTCGAGAGGATGTTGCATTCACTCGTTTAACATTTCTCCCCTTCTAACACTTTGAGTGCTGAAACGTGTGACTGTCAGGTTACCTTAAACGTTAAGTCTAACGCAAGTGGTGCCTGAAAGGAAGAAGCTGAACCGTGAGAACGGATACGGTTAATGATTTTTCTCATCAAATTGCGTAGCCTTGGTATACACTGTTTTTTTAATACAGCAAACGTATAAGAATAATTTTGATTTGCTTCGCGAACCCTTTGCTTACGTAAAAGTACTTGAAATCCCAGAAAGTAAAACTATTTTTCATCTTGCGTGTGCAGTCTCTAACCAGATGTTATCGACAAGCCGCTCAAAGTGTTAATATCCCGTTTTTAAGCGAATGATAATCAAAGAAACTCAACAACTCGCGTGCAACCGTCGACTGACCTCTCACAAGCTCGTCGTATCCACCATTTTGATTATCACGGCGTTTTCTGAAAGAACACGAGGAAACGATAGAGGACAGTACAGAGACCCGATGCGAGTATGTACACATATCGAATATAACACACTTTCTAGAAGTCTGAAGATCACACAATCATACGAGAAACAGAGTTCTGAACGTTGTGCACTGGCGAACATGTCTGCAAGTCACGGAGTACCATGGACCGTCCTCGCGAAAAGAAAACACGCGTTTCGCCTGACCCATCAGTAGACTCAAAGGAAAAAGAGACTCTAAAAGCTACACACGTAATTGTATATGTATATAATTAATCTTATTGCTTTCGCTTTCGCTTAATTATAGTTCGCCAGAAGCTCTTGGGTCCAAGGTACACCGCGAGTAGGCTTGGTTACACTTGTCGCCAATATGTTACGTTAAATTCATTTTTTTTTGTTCTTTCTTTTCTTTTTTTCTTTTAAATACTACGTGTGTGTCTGTGTGTATGCGTGTGTATATGAGGACGCAGATAATCGAAGAGAACCTGTAGAGGGTGAGCTCTGTCTTGTGAAGAAGGTCTTCGAGATGCATATTATCAACTTATGAAATTATTAAATTTGAGAATCTTTTTTATCACCAAGGGCTCTTCTTCGATTCGTCAGTAATTTGAATTTCAGTGAATACCAATTATAGATCTAAAATAAAATATGTAACATTTAAGTTAATGAAAGATAAGATTAGGTAATGGAAATCATTTAAGTAATTTCTGATTTGTGGTCAGCGACTGTCGATTGAACGCGGATGAAGTGTTCGAGAACATTTAGACCTGATTCAGACTGATTTCAGACAAGGTACAACAGAGCTTCGTATCGAGTGGATAGCAGGGTTGTTCGAAAGGTGAAACATTCGCCACGAGGAACAAATAAGCTTCCGTAGAGCACCACGGCAAAGCAATCAATCAATCGTAAGCGTAATATCGTTTAGAGACCGTAAAAATTCTTGGCGTTCGCGAATATAAAATAGTTCGACAACGGCGACAGTAATTATCGCGTTAAAAAACATCAGAGCCGCTCCCTGTTAATTAAGAAACGGTGGGCGAGCTTCGAGTTCAGAACGGGAAAGCAACGAACCGTGATTAAGCGTAATTTGTACAGCATCGATCTTAAATCGAAGATGGATTCAAATGCAACGAATTCGTATACTCTCATTCTTGAAATAAATTAGTTTCATCGACGAGGTAGATACAATAATTACAATTCATATGAAAATATTAATCAATGACAACACAAAAGACATTATTTTAATAATAACAATTAAAAATTTCAAAATGTTTCGCCACTTTTTGAACGCACCAATTATTCTTCTTAATTCCACACACAATTAAGTTCTCTTTAAATAACAATACAGAACGAAAAATGTCGAGAAAGAGAAATAAAATTACAAAGTTTGTTTGTAATTATAATATTTACCTCTTCGTAAAACAAAAATGTCTAGAAACACTTTTCTTCGCAAAAGCTAGCAAGAAAAATACCAGAAATCAACAAGATTCGCGAGACACGCAGCGTAAATAATTAATCGGAAGATTCGCTGGGAAATAATAGCGCAGAGTCGCATTCGAATCATCCCCGATTTCACCCCTTAAATTCGTCGCGATCCAAGCGGACGACGGTTCCGTGAAAAGGGCGCAGTGATTTTTTACAAAACAGCGCGAAACGGTAAAAAAGTCGAGAGACAGCGCAGCGTAGAAAAGAACCAACTGTTGAACGGCATTCGCCAGCGAGCTTAAATTATATTACCAAACTATTTACACAGATCGCGTTAAAACGGAAGGTTGTCGAGAGCTTGTCGCTTAAGAGGATCGCTGCATTCTTCGACTTCCTCTTCAATTCGCCCACAAAACGGTACGCGTTCCTTCGAGACTGTTGAATCAATTCGAACCAAATTTTGCAGCTTTTCTTCTCCACGATATAACAAAGTTATCGTTAAAATTCTTTGAAACCTGCACTTTTGTGCGCTCAGAAAGTGTTCGCCTTTCCATAGCTTTCTGTTAAAAAAATGGTACCACTTCCCGTTGTTAGAAAGAATTTTTCAAGCTCGTAAAATAAAAGTCCATCTCTTTCTCATGTTTAATGTAGCGACCCCATTAAGCTCATCTGTCGCTGTACTTAAGCTTACTGGCTTACAATTAGATACAGATACCTTAAGTTAGTACAGAGACAACTCGTGCGTGTACCGTGTTGTTATTTTTCTTAGATGTGTGTATATATCGTGTATATATATATATATACTTCTTTTTATACTTTTCTTTACGCATACGTATTACGTTATATTATCGTTATTATTAGATTATAATTATTATATATATCACTAGCACTAGGTGAGTGAGAATTGAAACTGCGAGACTTCCTCCTCGTTCACCTAGTGCCCAACGCTTTGTAAAATAACTTATGACTGTTTCTCATATACATATATATCGGTGTAACTCTTTCATTTTTTTGTTTGTTTGTTTGTTTGTTTGTTTGTTTAATAACTTTAAGTGGACCCCAACGGTAGTCGAACGTGCACGCCTGTGCGTCGAGAAGAATTTTGTAATATTCAAAGATCTTCGTTTGTAATCGATAAGTGAAATTATGATAATGGCTATGAAACTACGAGGATGTTCACTTCCTTCGATCCTCCTCTTAGAATTTTTCTATCAACCTGGATGACGCGACACAATTAAAAGGATCTGAATCGTCTCGCTCGAAATAAAATGCGCGCAACGATAAAAATTGTTAACGCTTAATGTTGCACCCCCGTGCAAATACAGTCGCGTGGTAGCGAGGCATCCGGTATTCGTATGTCTAAGGATATTAAAATACAACACCGTAAACTCTATAAAATTCTAAAAAGTTGAAACCTTTGCGCAAGGCGACATTAAAAAGATATCATCGTCCACATATGCCTCCAACTGTTCGAAACGTTTCACGGAATATTCATAAAAAGTCGGGCCCGATGGAGAGTCCTCTCGACGCGCGGGCACAGAAGAATTTGTAACTGTTTTTAAGTATAAATATTGCAGTGTAAATAGATAATTTAAATATCTGTTACTCGAAAGACACATCTAGATCGCAATTAACGTTGCGTCGTAAGATCATCGGAAATTACTCGCTACAATTTGCCCCACCCCTCATTTCCTGAAAACGTTCACCCTCGAAAAAATAACATCAAAGATAAGTGCAGGTGCTGAGTTACATTTATCGACGAGGTGTTAGAAATATTCATAGCGACGACTCGCAACTTCCCGTGTCCCATATTATTCTCCTCGAACGTAACTCCCGATTCACATACAAGGCTCTTCGAGAAAGATGCAGGATGAATCGTCAAACGTATACGTCTACAAAAGTCGACATTTCTAGCTATATATATAGTGTCAGTTTCTCGACGTGTAGCCAGTTCTCATTTCTGAACAGGCACGCGTTTACCAGTTTTTCATTTATATTTCACCAGACACCACCTGGACACCTGTTCAAGGCGCGAAATAAGTGTAGAAATCTTTTGAGATCAAGTTCACACCCTGGAAAAATGAAATTTTCGATCGCCTGAAATCGCCTCGTTCACATTGATCGAGTTACTTGATTCGAAGTCGTTTTGGGTCAGATTAATAAAATTACGACGATTTTCATTTATCATTTGCGATTGCAATGTCAACTTCTTCGTTCAAAGTGCATCCAGAATGAAAGAAATAATCGAATTGAATCGAATTGAATTTCGAATCGAATAAAATATCAGACTTACGTGTTTCAAATGATTTTAAGCTACCAGAATTCAAGCGATCTGAGGTCAAGTAACTTATTCAATATGAACGACGCTTAACAAGCGGTACCAATGCACGATATTACAACATCGTGCGTTGGAGCATAGAAATCATACGATCAAGTTCGTTCGATTATAAAATTCTAATTGGTCGGGACAGAAATTTATCGATAACGACGACGATGTACATATAAAAATCAATCTAACGATTCTAGAGAATACCAACACGCTACGAACATTCTACGTACCATTTTCTTCGTTTTCTTTCTCTTTTTTTTACTTTATGAGACGACCACAGTGTAGTTTAGTAGGCCTTGCGCACGCATGATCGATCGAGACAGAAGTTCCTCGCGAAAACCAATCGAGACGGAAGTAACAACTTATCGTCGCATTTCAAACTGTACTCCTGCGTTTCTCCTTGCGATCGCACCACGAACGATCGAAAAACCGAAGAAACTTCGTTTGAAAGCTGATTAATGGTTTGCTGCCAATTAATTCGTGATCATCGATCACTTTATCCGGACAATTTAAAGAGCGTCGAAGCTTTAAAACAATTGGAAACGTATCGCGAAAATGATAGTAAGCCCCTTCGATTTCGCGTTACCAAAATTACCCTAGAAAGTGGAATATATCGAGCGGCTATTGCGAAAGAATCGAATAGAATTCTTTTTCGTAGACACATTTCAAATTTCAAACGCTTAACTCTCTCGCTACGAGTGTATCGGTATGCAGGATGATTTATATCTAATAAAGATAAGTTGTGCCCTAGTTTTAGTGCGTACAAAATGATCCTAGCATCATGATCGTCAATATAAATACCCTACACGTCTTTCACTTTAATTTCTATTAAATTTGCAGAGAAATTGATTTTCGAAAAATTTTACAATCTTCATTTTTGTCAATATTATTGCGCAAAAGATGTGACTTTAGATCACAACAAACGATATTACGGATCATTTTGTACATGATAAAACTGATAATTATAGATATAGTTCGATCGATTATTCTAGACATCTTAAATGAATAAAATGAAGATTTACGATGAGGATCAACGAGGATTAGTGAAGTTCAAAAGATGTCTACGAAATATTATCCGTAAAGCTACCGATGCTAGGCCAATTTTCTTTAGACTCCTAACACTTATCCTAACATTTGCATTCGCGTGCGTACACGCGTAATGTATTAACGATTAAACACATACATATGCCGAGCTACCGAAGGAAATAGCGTTAAGAAAGAAGGATACGATCGTATCGTACTATCACAAATGGAACCTAGAGCAGCGGTGGCGAACCTGTGACCCGCGCAATGTTAATCGGTTCTCGAAGTCGAGCTTTATTTTGTTGCTTCTCATTTGCAAACATTGTAAAATAAGAATTTTAAAAATGACAACTGTCGTGTCTTTTCGTCAGAAAATTTTTTAATTATTCATACCCTTTTTACCTTCTCTTCTCTGCCCTTTTAAGTGACACAGTTACTTAAAAGAAGTAATGAACAAAATTTGATCGAAATTGAATCGAAAAGGTTCGCCATCCCTGACTTGGAGTCTGTTACTTTTAAGTTGGCACGTAAAATCATACTAAACATTTTCATCTAATTTCCCTATCGAATTCAAGAGCGCTACTCGGATAATCTATTAAATTCATTAGATTCCTCTCGTTAAGATCTTCATCCGTTCTCGAAACTTCCTTTTCGATAAACTGTCGTCCTTTCTTTTTATCGAACGATACTCGAATATTTCTCTCGAGATTCTTCCCCTCCTCTCGCGTTATCAAGAAATTCATCGCTCTTGTCTCGTCTGTCTCATTGTGCTCGTGCGTAGAACGTTCCTGCTTAGTCGCATGAGAAGTATACATACAATGCATCTATTCTACGTATATAACATATTTTTTTGTTTTTGTACAGAGCTTTCTTTGGTTTTCGAAAAGGTGGAATTAGTCTTTCATAGTGATAACGAACTGTTTTTGATTGCGTGCGGGGTGTTCGGTTCAGAAATTCTTTTCTCTCCCCATTTCGCGAAATAACGACGACTCTTGCACGATTAAAAATGTTCAATTTTCGTATATAATTATTAAACGAATAGTTCTCGAATGAAACGTTCCCTGAACTCTCTCAGACCATCGACAACATCGACATTCAACGTCTCCAGAAGAATGAAACACTGCGTCGACATTTGGATCCTCTTTGTTCCCATCTTGTTCAAATTTAGAACGAACCAGCCAGATAACAGGGTCTCAAGCGACATTTCCCTAAATATTACATACACGAGGATCGGTAGAGCTTAAACACTCGGCTGCAAAGACGTTTCAGAGATCATCGCAGCTCGATCGATCGATCCTTCCCCTCCGTAAGGCGCGACAAGAAAGTGGAGGAGGGCGGAGAAAGAAACGGGTCACCCACAGGATTCATATCCCATCGTGCGCACCCCAATTTGCATCCGTGAGCAACCCTAAGCGCCGTGCACTTCGTTCCTCGCCGACTTTGAACGAAAATTATCGCGATTGAAGCGGAATCACGGATAAAGCCCGAACACCCGGCATACAAGATAGAAAAGTGCACTTTCCTCAGCGGCAATCCAAGCTGAGTACACGTTCCGCGTTACATGTCAATAATATATATATATATATTTATGTATATATATAGTATGTACTGTATATGTATGTATATATATGTATATATATATATATAGAAAGTTACAAAAGATAAAAGAATCGAGTATAATGTACACGTACAGACTGTCCTCGGAGACGGAACGCTTCCAACGGTTGTCCCCCATTTTACTTTCCCCAAAGCTTTAATCTATACTTAGCCATTCTCTTCGCTCATCCCTCTCTATCTTACCCCCGTTCGTTACTCATTTTCATCCTTTCTCTTATTTGGTCTGCGACGCCTGAGGAGGTGTTTTTTTTCTTTTTTTTTTTTTTTCTCTCTTTTTCTCTCATTCAGCGGATGGTACTTTCATCGTCAACTAACTGGAACCCGGTTAATTGGCCGGCTCTCTGACGTCGATCATTAGGCTTCGTCGGAGTGGGAGCCTTGGGAGCTGCGCTTCTTCTTGTGGTTGCCGTGATGGTGATGGTGGTGGTGGTGGTGGTGTTGATGCTGATGGTCGGTCGGGTGCATCAACGCGTCTGTTTCCGGTTGATTCTGATGGCCCACCAGAAGGTCCAGCGTGCCGCGAGGAAGTCCAGCTTGATCGTTGACCGGCGGCGGAAGTGGCGTTGCCACTGGCGACTCGGTTGGTAACGGCACGCAGTGCAACACGTAGCATCTCACGCCTGCCAGGATGATACCTGGAAATTGTTGGGCGTCAGTATTGGCTGGCTTTGCGAGAATTACGATTAACTGATTAATTAATTATTTTTTTAAATTTTTATTACATAAAAATACAACATGGTTCTGATATGAACGAGTTACCAGGTCATTTTACTCTGATTCTGCTTAAACTAAACGTATGGAGTAACCATGATGCGTTGACCTATTCTCTAGTGAACATCCCTCGAGCGAGATCCGCATCGTTCTACGATTTTACGAGCTACGAAAATGTGGCTCACCTAGGAGAAGCAGAATGGTGCCTGCAACGAGGAGAGCGAGTCTATGGTCGGTGGTCGTCGCACCCGGGGCAAGTTGGACCAGACCAACGACCAGCACCACTGCGCCCAACAACAGACATACCACCACCGCGTGCAGCCCAGATATCTGTGGACAATGCTCTTGTTAAATCATCTCTCACCCTTCACGGAGGTGCGAATTATTCTGGAGATGCGAGTGATTCCAAGTGGAGAGCAGTAAATTATTTCAAGGTAGGATTCAGTTTTTGTTTCGCGGACTTTTTAGTAGAAAGCGTAAGTTGTTCATTCTCTTGTGAATTATTCTACCTAAAGGAATTTTCGAATATTGTACAGAAATTTATGAAAATTTGCAGCCTATAAAAGGAACAAACATGGGTCGAGTACCAAGAACAGAAGTGGAAATAGACAGTTACCACACATTTCTCCGTCTCTATTCTACGTTAAAACTGTGTCTTAAAACGTAAACACTATACACCATAGGTTTTATTCAAAAAACGAATCCTCAAGTTAGAAACGAAGCAGCCTCGACCAAACACGCGAGGTATGGAATAAATAGAAAAAGATAGAAAGGCGAACGTTCGTGGTATCGTGGAATGTATCACGATGCGTAGCATATGTCCAGCAGAGATCGATAAATAGCCGTGTTAGAGCAACGATGCCGGTTACTGCGACGTGTCTACTTACGTACGTTACATGAAAAGAAAAGAATCACCTTGCCGCACAAGTACAGCTCGGGTAAAGGCTCCAGGTGGCTGTTATGGCCATGAGGGCTCGGGGTAGGCGGTGAACCTTGAGGCGGTGGCATCCATTGACTCCCTATGTAAAGCTGACTAGGACGTTTCAACCTTTTTTCCTGTCGCTTACGCTCGTGGCGAACAGCCACAGCTGGCATCGCACCGATCATCCTGTAAAACAATCAGAGAACGTTAGTGAAGAACTAAAAATTGTGCACGATGGCTATAAACGTTTAATACCTTGCATGGTCTATCTATTATACTTATATACAAATCCTTTTTCGAGACTTCATAAGTTTCTCCTTTTAAATTTCATGAGCGCATTTTTGTAATCTTTAGGCACATCTCAATTTTATCACCCACTGAAGTGTCTGGTAAAATTAATTTTTAATCATAGAAGTCCATTAAAGACAAGATAAACAGAAGATTTATTACAATGTGGCAGTTGTAACGAGGAATAGTGCCGAGTACTCGACGATCCAGAATTTCACTGCGTAAAAAGTGCAATCCTTTAAAGGATAAGAAGAACTATTACTTCGTTTCGTTTCTAAGTGGCTTTGCAACTTCGTCTTATTTAATCGCCAAATTAAACTTTCAGACCTCCGTTATCTTGGCTGGGGAGGCAAAAGTAGAGGAATATTACTTCAGCGAATTTTCCGTTTGCTCGTGAATTCTTGACTGGAGGAATAGAGATTATGAAATATCATCCCTATTATTATTCTCAGTTTTATTCATTTTTAACTTAAAAAATTTCAGTCCTCACTTTTTATTAATATTATTAATAACAATATATGTTACTTTATGGAATCTAGTAATAGAAAGTAAATAAATAAGATCCTTTTCGACGTGAACAAAATGTTCTGCACGACTCTCTACTGTCTAATTTTGCAAATTTCGTTATCTTTTCCAGTTTTATCATGACTGATTGGGTGAAATACTTACTATGCATATATAACTAGCACAACCAGGTCAATTTGACCTCAATCAAATAAGTAGGTGAAATGAAAGCTTTATTTAACTCAATGCTGTGTGACTGTATTTATTAGTGCTGGTCTGGTTTGTTTTAAAGCTTTAGAATCTCCATGGAAGATAATCGATAGCACCGCGGATTATTAAAATTACAAAAATACGTATAAAATATTTATCGAATCCTACATCGATCTTTGAAAAGATCAATCGCATGGTAAAAATTCTATTTTCGCAAAATCATATATGCCTGGTTAATGAAAAATAAAAATACTTCACCTACTTCTGTGCGTTTCTTCTCGCTTCGAGAATTATTTTATCTCGAATCTTATCGACTCGATTCCTTCACTTATTATTTCTAGAAATATTAGATGTGCACACGTTGAATCACACCGTGTTGACACGGATCGCAGACAAAGTCTATCCTGTCCTATTAGAAAATCCTGCATGAAATACTGGAACCTCGCCTATCCTTCACTTTTCAAAGAGTGAAAGTACCTGATACACGCCGATGAATCTGTTGTTTGCCCTAATTCCCGAGGTTTACACAAGGTTTTACCGTTTATCTTCGATACGCGATACGCAAAAATGATATATCGTGTCCCAGGGGAATATAAGTGATGATAACAGAGGAGATTTACTTTATATCTACTTTCGGTACGCCAGATAATCCGACGACTCTACACTTTTAACTTGCGCATTATTAACAACGCAGCATTCATTTACGCAAGCCACATACTAATTCATTAATATACACAATAATTCATTAATACACACAACTTCTAATTGCAAAAAAAGAATACTTATATTCTTCGATATCCCTATTAGTGAATTCATTTAACCGCGAACGATGCTAAAATTTCGTTTCTCTTTGAATACTGGAGAATCTGTGCGAAGAGAGGATCGATGTAGAAAGACGAGCAGGCTTCGAGTCGGTAGTCGAAAAACGGGATTTAGGACGTCGCGTTTAAAGAGAGAAAAGGGGTGGATCTCTATTTCGACGGAATGGCTGTTCGACAATACGGAATGGCGGGTGCAGTTTCGGCGAGTTCGTGAACCAGGAGACGCTATGAACTTTGGTGACCCCAGGTGACCCCGTCGGTCGATACGTCACTACATCCACCCCCTTCGCCCGGTTAGCTCGGGCAGCTAGCTCGCGCGTAGCCCGGTTCCATGGGGTTGCGCGGCGGATCGACGTTAAAAACCGGGCTGCGATGCTTTTAACGCTTCGAGTGGCCCGAAAGTTCGCCAAACCCGCCGTTTTCGATCGTCGAGTGGTTAAGATACGATGTAACACGAGTGGCTTTCAGGTCTAATGAGAAGCTACGCGGCTAATCGTTCGCTGTTGGGGTGCGCCCATTCAAATATCGTAATCGTGCAAGAAACACGCGTGAAACTTGAAAATATACCTTAGATCGAGTTGTACTAGATACAGATAGGAATAGAAGCAATTTACCACAATTTTACAGTTAAAATAGATCTCTGGAAAGAACAGCAAGTGCTCGAGGGACCTTTGTGTGGCGAACGTCGTCGCACTCGAAGCGTTGAACGACACCCCTGCATACTTAATGGCAAAATGATGTAAGCCAGAAAATAATGGATACAGCCAGACCGTTGAAAGCGATTTTTACTTTTGTTCTACTCTTCTTGAGGATTTTCAATAATTATTTCGTGACGTTTCGTATGAAACGACATTTCGTAAAAGGTTCACTGTAATTCAGTGGCGTTATCAAGTGGAGGTTCGAGTGGTTTGTTTAGACAACATCGCATGGTATTATCCGAGTGTAAAGTAATCGATGTACGAGCGGCTTTGTTCTTATTTAACAATGGCGAGCACTTGGTGTCGAAGCTCGTTTGAACATCGCATGTCGTTTCGTAAAAGGAAGTAGAGGACCAAAGGATACTTCTCGAGCAGATTTAATTATTTTTAAATAATTAATACGCTCTTCTGCTTCGAAACGAATGGAATATAAAGAATTAAATCCTATTGTATTATCTTTTCGACATGTTCAGCTGCAGGGCAATGTGGTTTGATGTTAAACGCTAAAGAAAAAGCAGGACGTTGACGACGTAACGAACAGAGAAAAGATATTTTATAAAAATTCACGTAAGCGTGAAGTTCTGGCGAAAATGTTTACTTCGCTGTTTGTAGGTCTTGTTTCAAAATGTCGTTATATATGTAGGTCGTCTCGATGCGAATCGATGAAAGGTTGAATCCATTTTCCTATCAAATTTCACGAGAAGTTTGGAAACGTTTAAGTAAACCAATCTCTTTGTTGAGTATTTTGGGTACGGTTTCGTCGGTTGTTCCATTACGCCATAATTGCTGTATCGATTAATCAGTACCGTGTTTCTACACGTATTACCATTGTTATGCATCACAATAATTTATTTAAGATAATACAAACCCACGTAATATTTCGTTATCAATTTTGAGCACCGTCGAGTTGTATGAATTTTGATGTACAAACATCTCCATTTTCGTATCCAAAATGTTTAACAAAATTCTGACTAGCTGTTGAAAAAAAATATTCGTCCCCCTCAGAAACCTCATTAAATACATAAAAAATATTTCTTTAACTGTCAAGGTAATTTTGACGACTGTTAGAAAGACAGTCGCGCTATCGAAGATTCCCACTTCTTCAACTTTGCTCTGTATATTATAAAGCATCACGGGATATCGCAAAACTGTTGGAAAAATGGTCAATTCGGATCGCAAATTCTCCGTGTAAGAGCGAGCATTCTGCTCGGGGTATATCTCGTCGAGAACATAATATCGTCTGGCGAAACGAGGCGTGCACGTCTGCTTCGGCCCGGGGAGTAATAAAGCACGAGTCGGTGAACGAAGCAACTTTTTATCCAGGTCGTTGAATTTGTCTCATTGCGCAGTACCCTCGACCGGCGAAAAATCCATATCGCGCGCAAACCTCGTGCGAAAACCTTTTATAAATAAATTTCATAAAAATGTCCTACTCGCGTCATCGCCGTTGTTCCTTAAAGAAACGATCCGCTGAACCCGAAATCTTCGGTTCGAAGTAAATCACGGAACATCGACGATTATCGACGAAACTGATTATTACAATAATTATTACGCCTCTGCAAATAATCGATACATCCTAAATCGACAACTCGATTCGTGAAAATGGGATTTTTATTAGTTTAAACGAGCACAGGTTCGTTCGATTTTTATACGACGTTCGATTGGTTAAATAAAATATTTGGTATGCAATTAAGGCTCGATAAGACGACACCAAAATGAAGCGCTAAATAATTAGTATCTAATGGTTAAACTCTTGCCTAACTCAATGTTTGAAATTCTAGTCTGGAACTGCGATAGAATTACAAAATAATTTAAATCGATCGATAAGTGCTATCTGAGCTATCTCCATTAAACGCAAATTAAATTGAAAAATTGTGCCAAAGAGGTCGTCGGATTATTTATTAACGTACCGTACTTAGACGGCTCATTATTTATGTGTAAGAGTTGGCAAAAATATCGGAAGGATGCTCCAATAAAAAGACTACGTTAAACATCTCAGTTTCTATGTTGTCATTCTCACACGAATTAATCGGTTGTTCATCAAATGTAGCTTTTGTAGTGTTAGGTTATCAGTCGATCAATTATTAATTTCCCGACACTGAAATTTCCATATAAATTAGACAATGTTTCTCGTACGGAAACAAGTTATTAATTCACGTGTCAGTCCAGTAATGAATGTTTCAACTTTTCGTTAACACTGCGTAATTGGAAACTACTAACTCCAATAGTTAGCGTACATTTGAAGTACAATATTTTAAGAATGAACATAAAAAAATTTAATCAATTCCAGAATAACTCGATAAAATGCTATAATAAAGAAAGAAAATAATGGAATATTCGAATATTAAGACGAGAACAATCAAAATTGATGAAAAATTATTGTTCCGCAAAAGTTCTTTGGAAACGCTTCTTCGAGTATGCATCGATCACTGACGGTTTCAATTTTCTCGAAGAATTCTATCCACGGCGTTGAGAACAATCTTTCACGCCTTCAAACTACCCCCGACAAACGATCTGGGAAAGCTGTTAAGTTCATCAAACGCTTCTCGATGAGGCATCTCTAATGATAAAATCTTTATTCTGGAGATACCTCCTCATCGGCGAGACGTCTTTCACGCCGTTACACTTTCCTCTTAAGTCGAAAGGACGGCTACTTCGAGCCCCTCGGATGTTCCTCAGGAATCACGAAACGCACGATCTCGGGAAATCTTGACGTGGGATCGCAAAATGTCATGTTCGATCATGTGCACGCGAGATTCGTTTCCTAGGACGCTGTACTGTGTACTTGTCGGTTGAACTGTGTATACCTCCTTGAGAAACTCCGTTTCGGATTATTCGAATAAGATCTACGATGGAAATGCTACGAGAAAGTTTGTAATTTACATATCGAGTTGTGTGAATTAAAATATTTTCAAGGAATTAATATTTCATTGTTTCTACGTATTATAATTGATCGCTTTCGAACACAATAATAAAAAAGATACGTTGCCTGCGTTTCTAAAATCGACGCTAATTCAAAAGCTACGTCTGGGAAAGAATTATTTGGGACCCTGTAAAATTATTTATCAAATTGTTTTTTGAATGGATTTCAAAGAATTACTCAGACGTTGGATTGAAGAAACCTACTCATTAAGTTAACAGTCTTTTCAAGTCTTCCCCAATAATTTCACCTTCCACGGTTACATCAATTTCATTTGCCAGAATCACTTTCTCTTGCCTACAAAAAAAGACGATATACAATGAAAATGTAAAAAACGTAATACGATCCAAAAGAATTGTACATAATAATTTCCTCGAAATTTATTTTTGGAGCTGTAATAGACGGATTGACAAACGTGAACGCACTTGATTGTCGTGAACGCATACGAATCCTAAATACGATTATAAAAGCTTAGAAAGAACAGCCAGGTTACAAAGACTGGAGCGTTTCATAAAGATTTATTCTCGAAAAGTCGTGCATCAGGTGTATACAAGTGGTACAATAGAGAACCGGCATAAGAAAGCTTATTATTTCCTATTTATAATATGGTTGCGGTAGTAATAAGTATTGCAATAGTGTTATGCAAGAGCTAGAATAATTTTAACAATGATAAAAGATCGTCGACCACCCTCAGACACATACACCACAATCCTTATCGTCTACCTTATATCCTAGTAGAACTTGTACGTATAGTAAGATTACACGTTTAATTACTTGCCTTGAATGGATAATCGTTCGTCCGCTGATTTCTTTCCATTCGGAGCAAATTTCTCTTTTCTCTACGATCAACCCCTTCGGTGTTCAATCTCGAGGACGCGTGCAGACGACAAAATGGGACCAATTTATACGCCATCGTATCTTTATAGTGAAATCAGAACTGGTAATACTTATTGCATTCCTCTGCGGTTCACCATGTATAGCAATATGATCGATTAATGGGATTCGCGCCTATGCAACTTACGTTGTCTTAATATTAACGATATAAGTTATTACACACACATATACACACACCAGCGCGCGGTCTTTAGTTTAAGTTATCTTAATTAATATTCGAAACGTCCGTTGGAATCGACAATTCCATCCCCCTGGAATGAGTAAGTCTATCTATACAACAACTATGTAGAACTGGTTTCATCCCTTACAGAAAAGGATGCGAAAACACGTGGAACGTAATTACACCTGAACGATTGAGAAAATGAAAAATGTCCTGACAGAAGATTTTAGTTAAACAGGTTAGCGTACATACGAATGATAAACAGTCATTCAACGATCGTGGGATGCAATAAATATTGCCAGCGATGCGAAAAGTGATTCAACTAATTCAAAAAAACGGACACTCGTCCGCACGCATGCTCGCGTAACCATCAGAAGAAGCACCGAGGGGGTTAGGCTAGTCAAACTCGACCTCCTCTCTCATGGCCTCACTTACGCCCACGTGAGATGAAAAAACACCAAAGTTACACGTTCTCGCAGCACAGAAATGAGAATCGTCTCGTGTTCCCGCTTTATCGAGGACCCTGCGCCCTTTCCTTGATGAGAACGGTGCACCCTCGACCCCATCGAATCCCCATTCTCATTCGCCGTTTCTCCAAACCCCCGGAAGTGGGTCCAACGAGCAAAACAACGAAACGCAGAGCTCAATATATACCCTCAGCAATCGACGAATTCCTCGTTACCGCGGAATTTCGTAACCCTCGCGCCACCCCGTCTCGAGTCTTTTCTCCACAGGAAAACATCCCCCTGTCCCCGTTTCTGTTTCATCGTTTTCAGTCTCGAATCGATATGCCGTGAACGAAGAACTTCGCGGGTCTATTACTACCCCTGCGGGACCATTCGCTCGCGCGCCAGGGTGGAAACGCGACGTCTCATCCCCTGGAAACCTCGCTCGACCACGAGTGGAACCGTTCGCGTGAAAGGCCAGAACGGATCGCGAAACGATAGAGGCGAGCACGACACGCGTGAACCCTCGACGCGTTAGAGGCGACACGTCGCCCACACCCGTCTGTCCGCTAATTAACACTCGAGCGTCTGTTCGCAAGAGGCATCGAGGTCCTCGCGATCGTCGAGAAGAATGGTCGATCGAATGCCCGCGATAGTTCCGACGATATTCTTCAGGGAATATGTACATGCACCCTGTTCGAGGGCCCCTTCGTTCAGGAATAGAAAACACCGGTTTAATTCGCGACTCTTTTCTTCTTCGCAGGAAGCGGGACAGGGAACGCGATCAGATTCGTTTGCGTTGGGGGTAGTTAATATTTTCGCTTTAAATAACAGGATATCGTGTCGGCTTTAGTGTCACACAGGGGATTTTGCGAAGTAACTCGAAATTAGCTGGTTGGAGTTGAGAAGTTTCATTTGCTTTTCTTATCGCTGCTGTGATATATTTGCTCATTTATTGGCACTCTATGTTTTCGACTGTAGTTAAATGGTTCTATCTGAAACATACCTATGTGTAATTAATTAGGTGGAAAAGTTAGTGGGAGAATGTGATTAGAAAATTTTTGAATATCTAATGGAAACGAACGAATATCACGTTAGGATAGTAACACTTTTAATTGGACGGTTAGGTATCGTATAACGAGAAATTTATTATAGCAATTTAGTAATTGCATTGATCAACAAGGGGTATAAATAATGTCTGTTAATTGGAAACAGTATATAATTATATATCCACAATAATCCCAAATTGACTGGATTTACAAGTTTATTAAGTCATTCCTCGAAGGGGCCCTCAGGATCGTGACATTAAATGCCTTACTGTCTTTTAAAGCTTCAAGCTATCCCTCGCACTCTGTAAATGCGCGTAAAATGTAAAGATACAGCACGAATGTGATTGTACCACTTACTTCAAGATATTTCCATACCTCAGATTAACGTGCCGTGGAACCCGTCGCGTTTCGATAGCATCCCAACCCCCAAACCACCCCATCCCCCTCAAATATAGAATATACAGTGGGGATGTGTATACCTAACGGGAGATTTTTCGTGCGTTTGAGAATCACAATTACAATGTACAGCAATAAAAAACGTTAGAACCCGGTGCAACATAGTATAAGTTCAGCGTTCGAAGGAGATTAGATAGATAGCTTAAAATGAACGCGAGGAAAGTATAGAAGTATCTATATAATTAAAGTCGATCTGCGATATCAGCCTTTCAGTTCTGAAAGAATGGAAGAATTGAAATAAAATCGCAAACTAGACGCTTCTAACTTAACGTTAACTGATGTTAGAATATATAATACAACGAGAAGTAGCGAACGTATACATATAAATATAAAAAGTTAACCAGTAATTATTGTTGTTCAAATGTAGTTAAAGAGTTCCAAGGGAAGTATTTCTGAATAAAACTTGTATTATGCAAGTACACTGCGAATGTGTTTTTCTAAACATTATATTTGAATGATGTATATATATATATCTTCTATTATATGGATACATTAATGTATTTAAATAGAATTATTCCTATATTTTCTCATATGCTCTTTTCATTGGATTTCTTCACTTTCATTTCGATATTATCTCATTTGAAATTTAAATGAGATTAAGAGAAGCATTTCATGGCCTCTCCTCCATAGATTGTAGTCTCCAACTGCTTAAAATAATTGTAGAAATTGTCTATATTAATAAGTTCTATGCAACAGTATATTTTACACCACACAACTTTTCTTAATACGACGTTTCGTTAATCCTTCGATGATCCGGGATAGAAAGGTCTACAATAATTACTGGTTTATAATTGTTTCATATGCATAAGATGTATCAGAAGTGATAGGAAGTTTTACAAGCAGACTCAGCAGTTAAATGTAACTAAAAAATGTTAATAAATGGTCATTTGTATGGTGCGTTAATTTCTAAAGGAAGAATATCAAAAACTTCAATTGCAATCATAAATTAGATGACACAAGTGAAAATTAATAATAATACCAGCACGATCGAACTGATTAATTTCTCGAAGATCGCGCAATTATTTTTCACACATTATGAAACATCCTATGCGTTAAAAATATACAATAATTTATACAAGAACCAGTTCGTTTATCGCTGTCGCAAAAAATTAGACAGAAACTAACCGTTGAATAATATCGATGGAATTTTGACTTAGTCGCGATCGTCCCAAGAGGGAACCATACGGTATCGTTAATCGAAACCAATTGGCTCCCTTCAACGCTGAAAAGCTACGCGGAATACGAAAACACATCGCAAAAGGCACTTTCACTCAACATTCAATCGAACCAAATCGCCGCGTTCAATTTTCTCATTTTCCACTTGTTTCTCCCTTGAGCGCATTTCTCTGGCGTGACTCAATTTGCGACGTACATTTCTCTGCATCTTTCCCTGTTTCTCTCATTCTCACTCTTACACATTTTCTTCTCTCTCTCTTTTTCAGCTTCGCAAGAGCATACAAAAAGTTGGAATTGCGCGGAATGCAAAAAGTGAGGACACCACTTCTCTCTCTCTCTCCCTCCTTCCTTTGATTCCCTTAGCTTAATTCTCATCTCTCTTCCATTTCATACCTCTTTCCTCATTCTCTCCATTCTTCTTCTCTATTCGTTCCGCCCTTAATAAATACACAAGGTGTCCCAATTTAAAAAAGGTAGAGATGTATAATAATATAATATATGTACAGAGTAAGATTCCTCGAAAGAACATTATTCACGTTTTCTCGGTATGACTTTTTAATTAATTAATTTTTTTCATTGGATCACAGAATGGTAGCGCCCGAGCGTGGCAATTTCTCCTTGAAGACACTCGAAAACGACCAGCCGTACGAGACACGCGAAACGTCGTTCTTTAACGCGTCCCACGAAATGCACGAGGAAGCGAAATCATTTTCGTTCCTCTGCTGCAGCGTTTCTTCATTTTCCTCCGCTTCTTCTTCGTTCTCGTCGCCTTCGTTCGCGCGATGGCCATCGTGGCGTGACACGCGAACGAAAGCAGAACGTGAATCGGGTCGTTTTCGAGAATCTCGCCGTCTAAAGCTAGCATATGTAATAATTTAAATACCCAAGGTATTATAAAATGGAATATAGCGTATATTAAAGTTACAGACTATCTTAATAAGTAATGCGCTATCAGTCACTGGACACTGGACGCCCGGAATTAATCAACCGGGGGGGAGGGAGGACGTCGAAAAAGATTCGAACTGCGTCGACTAATTGTGTGTCGTTAAATAGAATGTGTACAAGTAGTTCGAGTTCCGATCGAATGCACTTATGAGAGAAAGCGGCACACGATTCACGTGTAATACATGTAATTAACCTCGAGGCTACGAAGATACTAGTCAATGAGACGCGATAACACACGTGTTCGAATCTGAATGGAATTTGTGACCCGCAGTGTCAATTTTCAACTCTGTCCCCTCGTGTTCGAAGCATTTTTAGTATCAAGAAAACTATACGAAAACTGTTAGTATTAGACGCACGTGATTTTTCTTAAATTTGAGAATAGTTTAACGAAAGGGAAAGACTCGATTAGGTCGATGAAACGTTGTTAATTATCGTTCCTCGCTAATATTTTGGTATCCTAAAGTCGTTCGAGTAGCTACGATAAAGAAATTTTTATTTTTCTATGCTCCACTCATTCCTGTATTCCAATTTCTTGATTCTGTAGAGACTACGGAATGCAGTGGGACATAGAATTGTTAATCGTTCGATTGGAACATTTGTGAATTCAAAAATTGCTGAAGATCAACGCAATTTTTAGGATAAAGTATTTTCTCCTGGTTAGAAGTTACGTACGCTTAAATTTCTTACAGAAAGTGGAATCGAAGCTATAATTGCTACGTGTGTACGTTGAATTAAACATTTTGTTGCGAGCAATGCAAATCGGAATGCAATGTACCAACCACTTAAGAGATGAAAGAAATATCGGAGAACACAGCCGATTGTTCGATCGCTGTTACTCGTCCCCAATTAATTATTGGAATGTACCAATGAAATCGCTCGAGTAAACCATTAAATAATACAAATGACCCAGCGAGAAATTAACGGAACATGAAACTATAAATTACAGATATTACATACAAATACATTTATGTTGTATCAGTAAAATAATAAAAATTAAAAAAAAATAACAATAACAATACCAACTATAAAACTCGTAGAATTCACGGATGTAAAAAACAATATAAAAAGAGCTTATCTAGCACAAAAAAAATTTGTAAATATGATATTAAAAGATAAAGTGCTTCAGAGTCAACGAAAAGCCGATCAAATTAAATTACAGACATACCATGCCACAGGAAGTAGGAAAATTCCCAGTGAGCTTCGAACTTGGTTCAAAGAAACCGTACGATTCATTTATCGACGCTCTGTCAGTAAAACAACAATAAAAAAATGTTACTCGCATTTCTTCCCCGCTGTTCGAACTAACCAACGACTCTGTGCGTACAATGACTGATACCAGACGGCTGATATCGGGACCAATCCGCGAACGAACGTTCGAGGGAGCGTTCGTCTCGATGAATCTTGATTCCTAAAGACGCGTGGTCCCGATCCCGGTCCCGCCGTACGAATGTAATATTAAACAGTAATGAGTATGCGTGCTGACGTTCGTACACTCTGTATAGGATCCTTACACGTCTATTAAATCGAATTTCGGTTACAGGTGATCAATCGATGAATTTAATTATCCGAGATCGCGCGGTAGAAGAAACGTCAGCCACGCGGAAAATTCCTCTCACCTTCCTCGCGCTTAAATTCCCTCGTTCGACATCGCCTCGAGACCCTTTAAAATTGTTTACCTTCTCCCTCGAATTAATTAAATCTTGGTCCTTGATTGCATGGTTTTGTTTATTTATTTATCTGCTACGCTTAGAAGTCGTTCTTACGCGATCTTATCTTCTCATCCTGCGCCCAACCACCACGTTCAACGGCGACTTAATACCTCTCCATTGAATTTTTCCCCATACTTTTGACATACCATCCGCTTCCGGCGATGTCACGCGGGACAGAAATCCTGCCGTGTTCTCGATAATGGCGCGATCCTACGTCTGCCCGGGGTATCCTCGAAATTATTTACCTCCGTCCACGCGAATACCGTGCGAGAGGGGTTGAAAAATTGTTCAGGTCGATCGATTCGCAGCGTCCGCCGACACGCGGCTCGTACGTGTCGGTGCACTTAACGAGGATACGACGGGCGAATCGAAAACTTTGCTGTTCTCGAAAGATTTCTCCTTAAAGAAATCGTCGTCCCACGCGAAAGTTTTAATGGACGAAAAGTTTCCCCCGTTTCGTGGCCGTCGTGCTAACTTTCGAATCGGTTTCTCCTTTCCACCTCGTGCCCGAGGAATCAGGGAGGAAATTATCGAACGGAATCGTTAAACAAATTAACAAGTGGCTGCTGTGTTAAAAATCAGTTTCGCATAATTGCGACGAAACGTTCCGTTTTTGATCCTTCAACGAGAAGAGAAGTGTACAAGACATCTGAATCTCTCTTATTAGGAGATTTACCTCCTTAGGCAAGTGTTTAATCCTTCTTTTAATTAATCCTTTTCTCTATTCCACGTTCACATTTTTCTACATAATCTATGTTGTCTAAATAATTGTACCTTTCAATCGTACATGTTCAATGAACGTTTTGACAGGTACATAAAAAATCTGGCTAACTTTGACTCGCGAGACACAGTGCTTTCACTCGAGCAACTGCTTTCGCACTGGTTGGTGTGTACAATCTTTCCGTCCACTGGATAGATTCGAAGTTCCTCCGCTGTTGAAGGGTCAATAAACTGGCCATTGTCGAAAGATAGCACGCGTGTCTTTGCGCCGCTGTTTCCGTTACTGTAACGCGAGAAACTTTGTTACCGCAGTTCGGTCTGATCTGAAATTATCGAGATCTCGATCGGGTTCCGCCGCTAGGCAGCAATAATGCCGTCGAGTAACGATCTCTAACGCCGTAATTCGTCGAGGAAATTGATTTCCTTCCACGTCGAGCGGCGTCTCCGTCCTCTTTCTTTATCTTGTCGAACCTCCCTTCCGTCGCGAACGCCAATACGCAGTTGAATCGTGGATACACAAGAGGGGCGCGCGTTTGTCCCCGTTTGACCCGCCACCCCTGCTGGACCGCCTCGCCGGAAATTGCTCCGGGTGGAATTGCGTTCGGCGCGAAGAGGAATGCTCGTTGAATTCGCGACGAAACTCGATCGACGAGAATCTGAAACTTTCGAGGAGACAGCCGATACCTCGGGAAATTGCGTTCGCGATCACGCGGATTACCCTTTCGTTGGATAAGTGAGCCCTCGATTAGTCGTTCGCTTCGTGGATAATCGAGCATCCGCGTGTATTATCGAGAGTGTTGAACGATTGATAATTCGTATGAGAGACAACGAGTCTTGCTTAAGATTTCTATTCATCTGAATCATGTTACTTTCATATTTTCTTGCTCTGTTTAGCGCACGATAATTCTGTGGCTTCTCGTTTACGTGGATCAACGAAAACTGATGTATCGATGTAATTTGCAACGAAACGTTGGTCCCACTGATCAAGCCACGCGATCACTTGACGATCAATCGGTTCTTCGAATTCATTTCTTCGTATCCGGAATGAAAGTGAAATTCGCTCGAACAGAACCATCGAAATCTCGATAATTTCGTAAAACAGACTTGAATCCGGTTTTAGCTGATCGTAATTCGTGATTAAACCGAAAGGAGATTCGTCAGGATTCTATCTCCCGTTTCCTTCCTAAATATCTTCCTTCCTCTTCCGGGTTTCTAAGATCGCCAACTTAAACGCTTCCCCTTGCTAAACTCTGCTGTTCTCGAAGGTATTAACTCGTTCATCCGAAACGAATCGATGAGATATCGCAGGGAACTGGTCGAGAGTTCCAACGTTGCTGAGTTTTAAGAGATCTTCGCTGTCGTCGTCATCTTTGTCGTCGTCACCGTCTACCCAAATTTGTTCCCGATATATATGAAGTTCCTCGCGCTGATTCGAGCTTCGGCTAAAACGGGGCTCTTCGAACTAGCGCCCGTTGCCTAGATTCTGGATACGTATGGACGATGAGCCTGTTGGGGGTTCCCGTTTTGCTTCGAGTAGCGCGGGTTCTGCAGTAGCTCCCTGGTCTCGCTGGGCGAGCCAGGGCTGAGGCTGTTGGTGGTCGAGGTTTCCACGCGGTCGCTGATAATCTCTTCTTCGGTGATCTGTTCGAGGTACAATGCCGATTGAACCGCTTGGTGATCCCCGTTCATCGTTGGCGGTGGCGAGTAGGCAGGCGGAGGGCTCCTAGGCGGAGACTCGGAGTCCTTCTCGTTCTGTGTCTCTATGGAGGCGCTGGTGGCCGCTTGCTGCATCTGTTTCGCCCTTCTGGCGTGTTTCGTGGTGAAACCACCGGTCTCCGCATCCCTCTCGAGCCTGTGCCCGGACTTGGATCTGGTCAGCTGCCTTTGCACGTACTCCTCCAGGTCTTGTTCCTCTTTCTTCGCGATCACCTTGTTCAGGACGATTAGGAAGATTCCAATGAAAATACCGAACAATCCGATGGCCACCAACTCGTTCCACCAGCCACCGGAAGCCTTGGTGCCCCACTGGGCCAGATCGCCGGGTAGCAGACCGCTCATCAGAAGAAAAGCGCCTAGGACCAGGAATACCACACCGATGTGGAGCATACCCACCGACGTGACCACCTTCGAGTCCAGCATACCGTGGCCGGCCGAGCGATTCGTATGTCCATTCTTAAGGTGTCTCGGATGATGGTCTAAGGAACCGGTAGAAGCCCTGGGCGAAGTCAATCCGCTCTCGCCCGATTGCGCGCTATAACGACGCTCACGGGCACGACGCTGCTCGTCCCGGCGCTTTCTTTGACGCTTGATGGCCAGCGCCGAGTGCAATCCAACCGCGTGCATCCTGCAACACCGGAAAGACAACCCTTGCTCAGTCAATCCCTCTCTACAACTATCAACCTCTCACTCTCTCGTTCTCTCTTTCCCTTTCTCTCTCTTACTTTCACTCCTATTTCACTCTCTTTCTCTCTCTCTCTCTCTCTCTCTCTCTCTCTCTCTCTCTCCCTCTCTTTCTTCGTCTGTTCTACAAGTATTTACTGTGCTGTACGTTTGCTCGCTATTTCCTCTCTACTATCTCGAATCAGAAACCGACCTCTCCCTCGTGGGAACAGTTTTAAATAGTTTGGGCGCAACGGATCGATACGTCGAGACGAGCATCGCGAGTTTCGCATCGGCGAGCAACTATGCGACTACGAGAGTCGAGGATTTGGAGGATTCGAAGCGGTCTAAGGACGCTGCTGGTCGCACGCTAATTTAAACTAATTTCGCCAGGCAAATGTATCCTCTACCACGGTCGATCGCATGCACTGAGATTCTACGTTACCGCCGTGGCGACGTTCCATTTACGAAGGCGTTAAGAGTACTTTGATCTACGTCGACCGTGCAGGAGAGGCAACGATACCCGACGCTCGAATTAAACCACGAGATGGTCCAGTCTAGTTCACCCAGAAGCGTGTATCCCGTTCGGACCCGAGGGAATCCGGCGCGCTTTTAGCTCGCCGGCGACGATGCTCGTTTCTGTGAACGTCCGCGTGCTCTCGAACCGATCGATCGCGCCGAAACGCTACGCGACGCTAAAGGCTGTGTACAGGGTTCGCTCACAGGGTTCACAGGATGCACTGCGATAGAATCGCCGCGTTAATGTACGCTACGCTCGCTAATAATTTACCAAATTTCCATCTCCCGTTGGCTGTCCTCGAACCTGCGAAAGTTTCTTCGTTTGCATGTCCGCCCGTCTCCTCGACGGCGCGATGCTCGGCGACATGAAAAAAAGGAGACGAGATGAAGTCTTCTCCCTTAGCTTTCATCTACTATCGTTCTTTTCAGGTGCAAGTGAATGTGTAATCAAAAAGTACGACGTTCTCCCGGCTCCTCTTTCGTTCTCGAAACAGGGATACGTCGACTTGCTACACCTCATTTCCTTTTTTTCTTCTGTTCCTTCTGTGCCTTGAGTATGTATGTAGGTACCTTGTATTTGGGCATAGAACAGATTGAAATTTACATATGTAGATGTTACGCGAAGCGGAGTTGAAGAAGGGTTGCAGGTCTTCTGGTGAGACTGATGCTTTTACTCGATGCTTGAGATGTGAGATTGACAGTAGAGAAGAAAGTGGTGATATGGAACCCTTGTGAGTGCGTTTTATCTATTTTACTATTTAAAGTATAACGGACTGGTGTTTGATTAAGAAATTTTCTCTTTACATATTATAAATAATGTATGCAAATTGTAATAAAATTTTCGAACTGAGAGATAGAATTCTAAGCAAGTAAAAATGACTGATACGCGAAAGATGTAACGTAAATGAAACATAAATACTACTAAAATTGCACAAGTTTTTATGTTACAAATTGCACGTAAAATATTTCTTTTCAAGGCGAGCTTCCAGTTTTCACTCGCACGATTCCATATGTTACTAGTTTCTCTCCTACTGAATCTCACTGCGATGCTGACACAAAACTATTTACAAGCTTCTGGTTTTGACTGATCTCTACTTTATCTCTACTCTAATTATTAAACTAGTAAAACATAAATGACGGGATCAATTTCTTAATCAAATTGAAGATAGAATGAAGATACATAAATTTTTCTTTGTGCTTGCAAAATGACTTTGCTCTTCTTTTCTCGAAGAAAGTTGGCAATAAAGTAAGCAGTTAATGCTGTAATAATAATGGTAGACAAATCTAGCAATTGGAAATATTTATGAGTTTCAGTGACTCTAAGCTTATTACTTTCCTGTCGCCTGTTCCAAATTCCAATTCGATGTGACATAAATTCAACCTACTTCTAAACGCTGTTCTATTATTACACAATATTTCTTTTTTTTTGTACTACGATTCTTAATAATAAAACAAAACTTGAGAACCCTTGTCTCGTACAGATTCCAGTACTAACCAAATAATCGCTAATCGTTTAAATGAACACTCGTTTGACAGATGCGCATCGGACTATTTCTCCCAAACTTTTCATATAAATCAGCGATTGAACGATATTTCAACGTACATGTATTAAAAATGCAATAATTATTTTTGTAATTGATACATTTCATCGAGATTCTCATGTGCACACGTGCCGCAAAACGAGAACAGCGAGACCGCCGTTTATATAAAAAAAAAAAGCGAGAATTCTCGTTTCCCGATGCGAATGTGTTAATTATAAAACGCGTCAACAAAATGTTTCGCTTCGTCGCTTTGCGCGTGCTGAACATGTTTAAAGTTTCAAATTAAATTGGCCGCTGCTATTAGTTAGAATTTGTAATTAGTACGAATCTGGACCGCGCCCCTCACCCTGGTCGACGTATCCGGCTTCCGATTCGGCGTGCATGACGGAAACTGACCAATTTAGAAGCCGACGTCCAGTTGACAAATGCAAACACGGCGGGAAGTCTTTAGAGAAAAGTTTCGTATCGATATATCTGATGCGAGAGTTATTACGGCGAAAAGAACGAGCAAACTGCTGAATAACGTTACGCATGACGACGTAAATCAGATAACAACTTCCTTGAGAACATTCTTTCGATTCGATAGAAAAACATGTACGTAAGATTTTAATCTACCGCCCGTTTTAGTGTTTCAATTACCCTGCTTTAACTCGGCGGAAAGAATATTCCGAGTGTTAAAGGAAAAGGTGGTCTAACTTTATGAATAAATGAATTTGAAAGTATAATATAATATTTTGTAACAGTGAACTGTGTGCTTTGTACGTCTTATCGAATCAATGAAACTAAATAAATATTACTTTGTTGAAATTAAACTAAGCATTTGGTGCATGAATTACATTTTCAGGCAACAACTGTACAGCGAAAGTACTCGTTCGAAATTGGACAGAGTAATTATGTGAAATAAAGACTGATGAAATAATTTAATGTACCAGTTACTACTTTGCGGAAGATTAAGTTGGGACAGGGCTAAAAAGGATTTTAATGCTGACGTTACGACGTTCCTTTTTCTCCTGACTTCGTTACGGCTGCTTTTAAGATTGCAGATGTACTACATTAAAAAAATGCACTCTACACAGAAATTTTCATCCCTCATTTTCCCCGTTCCTCGCGAGAAAAGCTGCAAAGCGTCGGCATTGAATATTCCGAGTGTACAATCTCTGGTTAAAGAGCGACAATTAATTCACCGCTACGAATAAATTAATCTTTCAAATCACCAACTACCACGTACGAAATAGTACGAACAAGTCAAAACGTGGCGTATCTCTTTTCGTTTTCGATCGAAGCGAAAATAATGTACTCTTATCGAGGAACAGTTTTGCGAAACAAAAATACACTTCATTAATTTTAATTGAGATATAATATCGCATGCACGCGACATTATGGAAGGGTCAGTGCAATCCCACGGAAATTCAATGAACCGAAAGATTCAAGAGGCAAGACATCACATTTCCTCCCATCTAACGTGATATTATAATTTTTCATCTTTATTCATCGTTCACAATTATCAGAGAGAGCAAATTTCAAATTTAAGTTGAACGTCCTCGAGCGTATGTATTTCGCGTAAAAACGACACACATATGAAGACGATCGCGTGTAAAACTCGTGTAGGATACACGTAATAAAAGCGTGCTGTTTAATATTGCAGGATAACCTTCATTTTACTATCGCAACTTTTTATGCGATTTACTTTACTTCGTCGGAGCAGCATTGAGAAAAGAAGTTTTCTTTTCGAAAACTTTTGCCATTCCCCTACAATGCGATGTCAGTTTCTTCTACAATTTTATAGATGTTGCAGAGTGGTTGAAGGTGCGATATAATTTAGGAAATGAGCAAGTAAACTTGTATTCTTGGTTTCTGCCACTTGATAAATCGTGTCGATGTAACTCTTACTTTAAATGGGGACGCGTATCACTATTTCTTCGAGTTAACGTGATACTACATTTTCTCATAATTTACATTTGTAACAACGAATCGAGGAATCTAAAATCTGACGTGAAAGTTCATTTTTAGCATATTGTCGCATGTTCAATAGCTACGACGAAACAATAATCCTAAAAGCAAACCAAGTAGATCGTTCCCTCTTTAACCAGACGAATCTTCAGCTTTGCGAAGAGACTCGACGCGTTGGCGGACGATGGCAAATATTAGGAACGTACTTTATTACACTAATTAGCAAGCTTCAATAGCTAATTAATAAAGCTTCTAGGAAAGGTACACGCGTAACATTTATATCCTCCTCTACCCAATATTGTGTTATCTATAAATCATTGACAAAATGCTATTGATATTTTGGTTTCTGCAACTAACAATTTAATTTTCAATTCGATCAAAACAATTTGATTCTCGAAGCTATTCAATTATTTCAATTCACTTCTGAAAGGTATTTCTAAAAGCATATCGCATAAGGCCATCTTTGTTCGTCCACCGAACAAACGCGCACAACCACACACACGACCCGTTTCTCCGCTTTGTTTTTTATCGCAAGCCTCTCGTAAATGAGAATCATTTTTTGTTCACAAGAAAGTGTCCTCGTAATCTGGGAATTGCGAACGCGAGCGTGTATCTCAGCTTGACGGTCGGACATTTCTAGTTTATTCGAGGACGGTTGCATACGCTCGAATTTAACGGCTACGATGTCAACGCGTGTAATTTTCCCGGATGCTTGACTGTTTTCAACGCATTTGTTTTACTCACGAACGCGACATACGTCCGCACAATATCCCTGCAAATTTGGCACTGTGCACCAACGCGCCGAATTTCTTCTCAGAGTCGACGATTTGTCTGACCAAAGAGAGGAAAAATCTACTCGGTCGCTTCTTTAGCTTTACTTTCGTTGCAACTATTGAACACCCATGAACACGAGACAATACGAGCCAATCGTGATCAGCAGCCAAGTTTGTCGACTTTGAAAAAATTACGTAATTGCTCAATTCTTGCAAAAACAGATAGTAGTCATAAAAGTTTGCATTTGATGTGTGCAGTGGAATAACAAATATTTATTGCATATTAAACGCGAAATAGTAAGAATGTTAATTAATCTCTTTCTCTGTTCGAGGAGATTCCGTGGAGAATCGAGAAGAATGCGTCCCCATTTCTCGCGGTAGGTCTCTCGGCGATCTCACTCTTTTAATGGATCTTCGACAATGCCTTCTACCACCAATCTTCTGGGCACAGTAAGCCAGGATTTTCGTGAATTCCATACTGTGACATATCTTCTCGTATAAGCTCGTTGTATTTCCTGGGATTTTACAACAGAGTTGCCAAGTCCATTTCGCAAAATCAACTCTTGCCTCCTCTTCATTTTTAAATACACTAACAATTTCTGTTTCCTTAAGCACAAAATCTGAAGGATTTAATTATACAAGATACGATGAAAGTATCCAAAAGTTAATTTCATACGATTTTCTTTCTTCTAAGAGTTCTCTTAAGTATCGTTGCATACGTAACTTTTTTTCTCCCGAATATCAAGTAGGAAATTTAATTATTATATCCACAATAGGTGAAATTATTTTAAACCGACAGAAAAGTGGTTTTATACGAAGGTCGATATTAAATAATATATGGAAAGAGCTCATCAAATACGCGCTATAACGAGACATTTGAAACAAAATGTCGTCTAGCTACTTCCAAATTAATTTCTCTCTTCATCAAAATTCAGCAGGAGTCGATTACGTGGTCTTCCTGTTAATGGCAGCTGGCTCAATGTGAAATAGAACCAGGCTTGTGCGTGTACATGAAAGTGATTTTACATAGCCACCCTGCGAACCGATAAAGCTAAAATTCGTACACGAGAATGACATCCCCCAATTGGCACTTAACCTGACATACGACAAAGTAACGATGCGTACAAAAAATTAATGTCACCCTGATAACAATTAGCGAGAAAGTGAATGAGGTTAGAGTTATTCGCGCAGACCAAAGTGGTTCAATCTACTGTCTCTTAACCCGAAAGCAGATGAAGCCACCGTTGCGTACCAAAATGGCTTCCTGGTAGCAACTAGTCAGAGTATGGGTAAAACTATGGCGTGTACCAGACGATGGCTTCAGTCTATACAGTGTCAGCTAACCCGGAAATGAATGTACGTTCACACTATTGCATTCGATAGCGACTGGCTTCATCTTAGTAACAGCTCGCCAGAGATTGGATATTACTGTTAGCGTTACATAAGGCGACAGGATCTAGGAGACGTCTCTGGACGCAGGAGCGAACGGCTTCGTTCTAATGAGAAACTGCCATGGTGGCAGACGAAGCCACAACACGTCCAAAGTTTTCTTAAGGTTCATCGAGTAAGCAAATTGCCTCGACCAAACGCTGGGCTAACGAACGGTGATAATTTGCCAGATTGAAATCCTTACAAGTATTTCAATTTCATTAATCCTGACCGTTTACTGCACAACGTGGACTAAAATCGTGGCTCGTTTTCCTCTGCAACTCGCACCGATGCTTTTAAGGTAATGAATATGCGCCTAAGTTTTTCAAAGAGCGAAACCATTCGTTCGACCGACAAAGGAAGCTTAAAATCTCGTTTATTACTATGTACATTGTAAGCGCAAACGAGTATGCAGGATTTTAATATTTGAAGGTAATCCGCTTCGTCCTTTGAACAAAATCCTCCTGTTTCGTACGAGTTGGACCGAATCATCGAATTAACTTCTCCATCGTTAAATTATTCACCGTACCTGCTCCGTAATAGAGTATCGCGGTTGCTAAGAGATCAGCAACGAAGATTGCATATTCATATCCTATCCCAACATTGACTTGTGTAATCTCGTTAATTCTATTCAAGATTTGAACGGTTTTTCGAAATGGATACATTTATCTCGTTGAGATCAAACGAAGCTTCGTTATTTCCCTTTTTAAAGTTCGCGTCGCGTTATTAACCGTATGAAATTAAGGTGGCATCAAAATGCGAGATCTCTATTAAGATATCTGGTCATAGCGGTACATATCATCGGAATTTTCTGCATTTATATGAATGAAGCTAAATTAAATATCGCAAACTTTACCAAAGACGATATGATAGTGTTTTACGAAGCTATTTAAAACATAAACTCCACTCCTATACCAATTTATTTTTAATTTACCACGCGTAAACACTAGCAACTCTCATTTTATATCGCACACAACGAACAATCGATAAACTAAAAATACCTTGTTATGCTTTTATCAACCTATGGCTTCCATACATAAACCACAACTAAGAGTCAATCTACTTAAAAAGAATATTCATATCTCCATCTACGAGCGAAAGAAAAGTATAAATTTCTCCCAGACTAATCTACTTTCATTTAGAAAATAAAATGATACGATCCGTCGATAAATTCTCTGACAGCAGCGAGATTAACTGAATTTCTTACAGTTTAATGTTCCACTGGACGCTTTGATATAATAAAACTAAATCATTTGCGATAAACCAGCCAACAGTGTCACGCAGAGTTGAGACAGTAGCTGACGCGAGGAATTTACATAAATCCAATTGTTTATAGCAGACATGGGTTTATGTACCTCGCTCACAGAACCCCATCACGCGCATGAATATTAAAATGAAACGTTATATAGGAGTATCTTGGAAGCAGCAAGATCGTTTAGAAATATGGCGCTATGAAAATACCATGGATATATGACAGAACATTTTAACATTAAACAACCGAGTTCACCAAACGTTCTAAGTTAGTCAGATAGTAACACGTGCCTGTCACGCACACTACTATCCTCTAACCGGGTGTTTTGCTATAAAACAGGCACGTCGAACCAACGCGGTCTACGGGCCGCATGCGGCCCACCGGAAACTGTTCTGCGGTCCGCCAAGATCGATAACCAATACGTTTATTTAACTTTATATACACGTATCTCGAGGTCATACAAAATGTACGTACTTTGCGCATGCCAGTGACTCACGAAATGCCAATAGTGTGCTATGTTTCATCTTTACTTTCATTTATTTTTTTCTTTCGCAGCTCGCAATTTAATATGTAACACTTAAACATAGTTCTGGGTATCGATATCGTAGAAACGTCAAGTACGTATCGACAATAACCGCGGCGAAATTTTTCGAAACCTGACGCGGCTAAATTCGCAGAAAATCGATGTTAACCCTTGGTTGCAAATTGAAATCCCGCGCGCACCCCCAGCGAGTCCTCGAGCGTCCTCCAGAAAGATTCAATTTCCCGCTTTCAAACGGACCAGGGACAATTTCCCGTGTCTGGTTAAGGAGACTCGACAACGTCGTATTGTCGAATCGCGAACACGCGCCTCTTCGCCTACGGTTCTTCGTACGATTCCACCGCCCGATTGTTTTGCCCGGGAACTTTCTTTATCGTGAATCGCCGCGTTCGAGGAACGCGTACCAGCGTACGGTCGGGGTTATATTTACCGGCGTCGCGCCGTTACGAAATGTAGGTCGAGCTTCGATGGGAAAACGCCGGGGACCCACCCCACACGAGGCTTCGGTTCTTCAGGATAAGATTTTTATCTTCGAGCCTCTGTCGTCGCCCGTAAACAACGATAGCCCGTTTCGTACGATCGAATCAAACCGATTCGTATCGCCCATACGCGACCTATGTAAACCCGCGGTACTTTGCGCGCAAACCTTGGTCACGTCGATCAGAGTTGTAGACAGTATACAAATGGGATGATATATTTTCTAGATCGAAGTCATTATGTGGTTTACGAGACATTTTAATTGTCTGGAAGAGTGTATTGCAATATCTGAATTTCAGCAATTATCTCAGCAATGGCTTGAAATGTTGTTCGATATTATCAACAGTCTCGAAGATGTTCAAGCGACTGCGTTGGTCAGAAAATGGAGAATTTGGTGAATACGAATAAGAAGAGAAACGAGGACAGATGGAACATTGTGGACCATTGTTAACCCAGAAAACATTAGAGTACGATTATTCTTTCATTATAATTTACGTGTTGCTATCTATTTGAAACACAAACTGATTCACTATTAAAGTACCGAATCACCGTTTCGCTTCTTAAAACACTGATTTCTTTTTTAACAGACACGAATATAATTGCATTTTCCATTATTCTCGTTTCTTTTTCGAATTTTCCACTCAGAAAGGAGCCGCCCGTAATTGGATCGAAAGCATCGCGATTTAAAATATGGGGCCAATTAGAAGGCCGAGTACCGTTTACGGTCGGTCTATATCGTTGCGTTTCATGAGAGAAGTTCGATCAAAAGCGAACCGTTTTTCCCTTTTTTTTTTACGCCTATCCATATTACAGATTTCCCGTTGTTACCAACTGAAATATATTTAAAGATATTCCGTTACACGCAATTATACAATCGAGCATTGCGGTCGCCTTGGCGCACGCTCCCATCGGGGTTGCTTTATTTCTCTAGTCGAATCAAATATTCAACAGTTATTAAAATATGTAGATCAACATCCCGCATAAATTGACCGTGGAACTGTGTCTCGTTTCATCCGGACGCCGAGCACGCTTCCTCCGGGTCGCAGGTACCAGAGGAATTTTCAGCTCCTACGTCTTTCCAATTATCGTTTGAGAGCCACCCCGACAAGTAACGCGGAGAAATTGTATATCGTTTTAAGAGCAGCTTAAGACGCTTCTGCGCGCACTTATGCACCCTGGCTGAATTAAAAGTCTTCAAGATGTAAAAGAGGACGCTCGACAACGGCAAGACATCCACCATTCTTTCTTGAGATGACTTCACAATAGGAAATGTCCTCTTTCCTCTGGTGAAACGTTCGTTTCTCGTAAAACGACTCTTGCCCCCTTGTAAACGACACTAAATCCGCCGAAATGGGACGAGAAACGTACTGTAAACCAGTGAAGGGTTCGTGTAACATTTTACGTTATTCCACATCTTCATTTACGGTTTACAAATTGTTTTAATTAAAAAAGAAACCAGAGCAACTGCATTCGATTAAAGTCTGCCTATTTGTACGAAGCGAGATAAACTTGTAATTTGTCAGATGCACCTCAATGACGTGGCCAACAAACAGAAGTACCTCCTAACGATACATTCAGACCAGCCAAGGGACTAAACTGAAGGGTAATCGTAACGTGAACGGCAACAAATAACTTCTCTGTAACTTTGAATGCCCATTTTCGAACCCTATCTAAGCAACTCTAATCCAGAACTAACCTAGATTAAACTTCGCTAAAATTTCCATCCTCCCTCGGGACGAAACTCAATTCGTCTCTATCAATCCAATTCGCAACCATTTCTCCAGTATCGAATGAAGGTACGACAAAAAACCTACGATCAGCTGTTCCCCTGAACACTCCAATTTGCTATACCAAATCAGCATCGTTGTACCCTTGGAATAATAAATCCTTTTTTTCACGAATAAGCCTTATTTCGACCTACTTTTCCTTCACCCTTAGAAACGAAAGAGCAACAATGTTTTAAGTCGAAGAATTTTTTAAAATTGATGTTTCCATTTGCGAATGCGATCGAATGATTCTGATTAGAATGGTTCGCCAATATCGCAAAAAAGAGAAACGATACTTTTAACCACAATTTAACCAGAGGAAAATGTAATTTCTAAGAGGACTTAATTCGTAAAATATCTTGATCAGCCGACCAGCTAATTGCAACGTGACATTTCTATGGTCACAGCCCATTAGGCACATGAAAGGAAGCAATCATAAGTGTTCTAATCGATAATCTCATATACATAGAATCGTGGAACAACGGAAGCTGGTATACCAACACAGATTTCCACATACTCGACGCGACATATAAGCATAGGAAGCATCCGTGCCAATAATTCCATTTCAGGAAGAGTGTACTTATATTTTTTAATTACTATAGACTATTGCACTTTTGTAGAAAGTAAAGTCATACAAAAATATACTTTCTGCAAACATTCGACTTTACTATTACAATTTTTCCCTATCTCAAACCGAATCGATCTCAATTTCCATGACTCATCCCGTTTCTAATTAACAAATTCTATTTAAGATATAAGACTCTCGCGATTAAAACAAAAGCCACACAATGATAACACAGCTACGAAAGAATAACGCTTTCAACACTCCAGTACCGTAATAAACCTCTCCAGTGGTAGATATACCCGTTTCATCCGGCATTTCTGGCAATAAGCTCTATCCGACAATACGCTCGTTTCATATGACGATCGCGGGGCGGTAGACGAGCGGAGGACGAACGGCCAGGCAGGAGAAACGGCCTTCGCCGGTCTATACATTTGGCCGCCGCTATAGCCGCGGGTGGAAATAGTAAAAATGTCAAAGAAGAGACGCGTTTCCTCGACGACGTAGACGGATGGCAACCGATGGTTTCCGCGATCACGAGGCGCGGACGCAGAATCGTTTCCTCCGCCGGCGATCAATAAACCATCCTCCATCCCCTTTTGCGGAACGCAAACGCAAAGTATACGGGGGTTGGGATAGTGCAGCACGCGCAACCGGGTCACACATGTGCACGTGCATCGGTGCGTGCGCCCCTCTGTGTGGGACGCTAGGCGCCGCGACGCTCCGTCGCTCCTAGAACGCAGAGAAGAAGGAAATTAACGGCCAGGTCACCCCGCGGTATGACCTTAATTCCCATGCGAAACGGCCGGCTCCCGAGGGTGTCTGGACGAATCATCCTGGCCGCAAACCGATCGTTCATAAACGACGTGTCCCTCTCTCTTTCTCTCTCTCTCTCTCCTTTCTTTTCTCTCGCCTGGTTCTTTACTGTGCGTTAAATGGTGGACAGTGCCGGCGGAAACCAATGTACGACACGTGGAGCGGTTAGATTGGCTAACGTTCAATGCCGGTCGATACATCTTGGATAGACACCAGATGTTTCTTACGCGAACGTAGTTTATCGCGAGATTACTGGTCTCTTTTTTTTCTTATATATGTACTCTGTGTTTATAGTGAGGAAAAAGGAGGAAGAATGTTTCTGGTTTGGTACGAAGGGACTGTGAAAAAAATTTATCAATTTCACCATTTTTTGATCGAATTCTATGCTTCATACGTAACGTGAAATTTCTGTAGTTTGTTTTGCAGCTATTGTATGTTGTCAGCTTGGAATTGTCCGTAACCGTAACTCGTTTTGCGAGCTTTTCATGGACGAATAAATTGTTCGAAAAAACAAGTGCACTTAGAAACAGATCTCAAGTTTTTTTTTACAGAAGATATGAAAAGCACTAGCTGTGTATTAATATTTTTTAATATAATGACGTTTCTTTTCCTTATTTTAGCAATTTATCGGAGTGTAGAGAAGTATTGACATTGGAGGCATGTGAAGTTACATCAAATGGCAAATAGGTTTCATCGTAGGAAGAGAAGATAGAACCCTGGTGATAAGAAAAGGCCTGATGTTTCTTTGAATGGAAGAGTTATTGGCAATAAATTTCCTCGTCAAACTTTCATTACAGAGGGGATTAAAATCTGCCCTGGACTTTTTTTACGCCACCTTTATATCATTGATACACACGCGTTTTCTATTCACTACACTCTGTGTTTTTAATTAGGATTTTTGTTCCATTAAAAAAAAAAGCTTTAAATAATTCCATAAACGCTATCGTCGTTTAAACCCAAAAGGATTGTTTCAAAGTTATAAATAATCAAACCTCTTCGAAAGCAATTTAAATCACCCCTGACAGTGATTGTTAAAACTAACAACTACTAATGGGACTTTTACTTTATCGATTCCTTATCGAAGCGAGAAGTCAAGCTTCGTTGTAGTCTATGTATGAAAACTGAATAGCACTTAACGTACTAACGAGCTAATTCACTCGAGTTAAACGATGACTACAATAGCCACTTGTCTATTATACCTCGAACTATTACTGGTACAAAAAGTAGTTGAGCGTACATATATAATAATAACACCCCAATGCAAAAACGGTACTAGTAATAGAGATGGGTGTACCAAATATTTTTGTATGAATGAATTTGCATTATGAAAGAAGACTTAAATAACAAATTCCACGTAGTGCATATACTGTTCCAGTATAATTGGCATTACTTGGTATTCGGAATAATGACCAGGTTCGATATCTAGTTCAACGTTCTGAATGATTGAAATGGTAATTGTGCAAACAAAGTTCGAAACAGGTAACTTGGTTCACTGACTCGATTGATCGTTTCGAACATTTACACACCATCGTGTGCCTCACCCAATTTTCAGATTCAAGGATCTGTTACTTCTCGTGAATTGATCATTGAATTTGTTGACAACCGGAAATGAGAATTTTAGGCACGAGACACCACACTAATGAAGAAACAATGAAATCCTTTCCAGAAGACTAAGGGAACTAATCTAATGTAACAAATAAATCGATGGACATGATCAACAAGCATTTTAAAATTATTGGGAGAAATTATATGATGATAATTGCTGCGCGAAAGAAACATTTAATTTCCTTTAAACGCCAGGTAAAATGATTCATCTCCTTGTTCTTCGCAGCAGATTTTAAGTAACTGAAACGCTTTTTTTCAATTCGCTAGTCTCCATAGAGCTTTGATGGATGTAACCAATTTATCGTTTATGAAAGGCACGACGACAGGACTCGATTTATCAACTGTTGAATCCAGGATTTACTTGCCGTCCACCATCGGCACTTTTATTATCTATAATTTTCCACTTTTCTCCCGTTCTCATCATTTTCATTCCCCTTCAGTACCTTTCGATAACTACCATACCACTTCCAGTTTACCTTTCCAGTGCTTTTAGAAACGCTGCGTTTAAAACATCGCCGGTCGTCCCATCTTCTTTCCTCGCTGCCTTTCTCTGCGATCCATTCCGTGTTATTTCTGTATCTACTGCAGGAAATACGCCATTGTATCGATTTATTGCACGCGCCAATAAAGCGTGATAAGGTTATTCGTTTTTAATGGATTTCTATGGCTCGTTTTTCTGAACAAAAGAACGTGAAGGGTGCGAACAGACGGCTCCTCTTGAATGTAAACTTCACGCGACGTTTAAAGCTTGAAATCTTCGAGAAAAATTAGTATGTAACGCCAGCATACGCTTCCTTTTCACAAAAACGATGTGTCACGAATTTTCACTGGATTTATTTCAACTTTTACACTCGGATCTTCTCATAAACGGTCCAAATTAGTGATCGTCAATCACCTGTTTGATTGTTGCAAACATTGAAATCTTCTCCAGAAATATTTGTACACTTTGTGGAATAAAAAAACTGGACTTATTGCAATAATAGCAATTAGATTTTCTATGCTGCAAGTGGCGTCCAACAGTATATCAAGTAGTAGAAGTCAAGCAGTAGATCAGGTAATACGAGTCAGACAGGAGCTGCAGTCCAACAGATATTCACTGAAATTTTGCTGTACGAGTTACATTGACCTGATCAGTTTGTTTTATGTTAAAAACAAAAAAACGTACACAATTCTAGCTGTTTTAATTCCCTGCACTAAATTGAAATATTAAACTAGAAGACCATTAAACGTTTGGGCATGTAACAAACGGTTGTGTAAAAAGTTGCACGCTTCGAATTATTGAAACGAATGGAAAGACGGCTAACAATGGAGTTCAAAATGGCGGAAAACTAAAGCTATCACCATTATTTAATAACTGGTTCTCCCATTTTCACCGCAAAAAGAATTTCAAACTTTTCTCTCGACATGTTATACGATCGGATTAAAAGTTGCACGTTTTAAATGAGCAAATGGATGAAGAAGATGCGAAACAATAGAGAACAGAACCGTGGAATTATAAAACGATCACCGTTATTATATTATTATTATTATTATTTTGGAAAATTGTTTGGAGAGGAAGCCAGGCGATATGCATGTGTAAATTACTCGGCACCATCGAGGACAGAACGACGAACTTTATTCAACCAGAAAATTCAGATATAGGCTGACAGTTCTCCGGGCGAATCCACTCGACAAATCGATCTCTGCTATTGCTTTCTATTTATCCATATCCGATTCGCGCCGCAACAATAGCCGATCGTTACGCGCTACGGAATTTAATACTCGCCCGTCGCCGCCAACCGATATTTTCCAACGACAAAAGCTATTGTTTCAACAACGCAAACGGTCGAATCTCCCAAAACTAAACAACAACCAATGTAAAAGAATAACTCATTCCAATATGCGAAATCTCTGAGGTTTGCCTGAAAAATAGTGTATTAATGGACACGTTCACTCTGTCAAGTGCACAGTTGTTTCGCAACAAGTACACTTTATAAACAGGAGTAGCATGAAGAGATTTACGTGGTGTTTTACGCAATTCAAACACACTGACAGTCGTTCCAAGAAAACCAAGGGAAAAAGACTACCTGCTTGCCACAAATTGTTAAATATTTACCGTGAAAATATGTTTTTCCTTTGTTTTTATTCGATGGAAATAATAGTGGTTATTCTGGTCGAAGATGGTTGCTGAATTATTCAAATAACGTCAAACCGTGGAAAGGAAAACATTATGATGGTGTATATGTAAAATTAATTATTATGCTAATGCGGATCGATTAAAGTGAACAAGTGTTGATTTCCTTCATACACGTTCATTTAGTAATCATTGACAAATTCAAACAGTAACGTATTGGATTCGAGCTGTCCAAGTCGAGAATTGATCAGATCCATTAATGGACAATATACGATGACACAAATGTAAGAATTACCCATGAATTATCAACCAGTACTGGTAATAATTAAAATGATAATTATAAACGCAACAGTAAAGTCCATTTTTATGTCACTGAATTATTTATTACCTGACTAATATACCCTATAAATACCCTCTACTCCTACATTCATGAATATTGTATTACACAAAATAAACATTACCATTCTTCTAAATAAAAGGAATATTGTAATTCAAAAACCATGTGTCCAACAATCTCTCATAATTAATCTTAAAAAAAACTTCTTTTAATTAAGAAAGATAAAGAGAAACTTTTTAGTTGGACTAGCTTCGACACAAAATGGGGGAGAATGCATTGGAAATCAGGACTTGCCTTTATTTCGCTGGTTTTAGGAATACCTCATCATCACTTATAGCAGAGACTCGTGATAGACTTTGGAAAGTTTTAATTAAGTTTAAGAGTGACAAATTTAATATATCTTTGTTTACTCTTGCTAATTTCCCATTCGACAAGTTTTAATTAATTCGACAAGAGGCTGATACGTGGCTCGTGCTATCAGTCCCGTAACGAAAATAAAAAGGAAACTCGGTTCGCGGGAAAGAGGTGAAAGAGTCATGCGTGGCTGAAAAGGGACTTTTTGCCTCTCTCAAACGGGGAACCTAATTTTTGAGGTCGAGGATCACTCGAGCGCGCTGAATTAACTCGGATTTTACATCTCCCAAGGAGGATATGCCAATGTTAGCTTTAACTAACCAATCTCTCAACCCCGTGACCCTACACTTTTAATTCATTAAGCTTGAATCTCTGCTCGACGAATGTCAAACTGTAAAGCACTGCGTACTGTCTCGTAGAAGAACGAAAAAATCGGAAATGTTAAATATCTACATTTTCTTTTTATCCTAGCTGACGAAACGAAAGGAAAAGTATAGAGTCACACGCATACGGTTCGTTTCGATTCAACGAACATGAAAAATCGAACGAAGCACGAATCGTAAAAGAGCTCGACGTTTTAATTGCAAAAAGTCATTTGTCTAAAGTTTCATCTGCTCTCGTTATATACGATGAAGGTAAAAATATATAAAAATGGAGATATATTCATTTTTCATAATATATTCCCTGATATTCATACCCGGAATTTGATAATCATTATTTAACATTTTCCAAAGCGCTTTGCAACTTCTACTATGGTCTACTTTTTTTCAATTAAAATTCATTCCCGGTTAAAACGCTCTTTGGTCTTACATTTAATTTTCAGTTACATCATATTTTCATAATCACTTAAAAGCATGATACGAAAGGGTCCTCTTGCACCGTACCAGAAAACTTGTTTGATCAATAAAACTCTCTACTATTTGTCTCGTTCTGTTATCTATGACTGCTTCGTGTTTGAAGAATAAAATAAACCAAAACAATGCAATCTTTATAAAATAAATGAAAAATGCCATCAGATAAAAACACTGTCTTCTTTCAGAGAAACTGTACCCCATTTTAACGCTATAACCCTATAGTGTAATTTCTCAAAAATTACCGCGTAATATCAAGAGGAAAATTAAACAAAACTAGGACTTATTCTCCTACTTTTTAACTACATATTACACAGTAATTCTTGAGAAACTAATTATCACGTTATAAATGGCTACCACCGCACGATACGTTTCCGTTTCGCGAAGAAGCATATGATACATCATCATTAGTCGAGATTAAACGGGATTCGAGTAGAGCCACCCTACTCTAAAGTATATTGTAGCATTATCTTTGCTCCCTGTTCGCACACGTACAACGGGCCGCCGCATAATCCCGATAATGTAATTAAAGATTAAACCAAACTTACAGAATGGAGATTACCGACGCGGTACCGCCGCCCGTGAAATCGGCTTTATGACCAGAAAGTGAACCTATTCACCGGTAGGCACGCCCGGAAACGAGCAGCGATCGCATAGCAGCACCGGGTGCGCGCGATTCAACGCGGTGGCTTTTGTTGCGTTGAATCCAACCGAAGACGGAAGCTAATTCTGGAACCGGCTCTCACTTTTTCATCTGGCGAACTGCTCGGACACGCGGCGCCTGCTTCTGCAGGGGAGATGCTGTTTTAAAAAAACAGATCGCCCCGCTGAATCCTGACGTGTTAAAAATTACCGAACCCGTACGATTCTGCAGCAACGGTATTTTTAATAGCCGACACGAAGCTGATTCGAGTCCAGAATCTGTCGCAGCGGATCGAGAACCGTTCGTATTCTTATTATAAAAATGGATTGCAGAAATCAATAAATTCCGGCTCGTCTCGCGGTTCGTTCAATCGTGAAGCTGCGATACGTTGATCGAACATTCGAAGAAAGAAGAAACTTCGCGATAGGTGTCGTCGAAATTTCGACCGTGTCGCTAATTCAATTAACCGTTGAACCACGAGCCAGAGACTAGGGACCACGAATATCGTCAGACCGTAAAGCCTCGCTGAAGCCATTCATCGTGGTACGTGTTTCGGGATAAGCAGCGTTTTACAAAGGATTCTGAAATTCCCGACTTGTTTCACAATGGATAACCAGGCGGGAAAGGGATTATTCCGCGAGGCGTAATTTCGAGCTTCTTCAAGGGCGAGTATAACGCCGTTGACGAGAAACACGCTTTGTTTAAATATGACGGAGCCGACCCCAAGGTGTGGCGGGCAATTTCCATGTCGCGTCGCACCTTCAAACTTCGTAAATCACCCCGAGCCTATGATAATACGTCTCGACTCGGAACTACAAGTTAACAGTCTGTTAAACAGACTGACAAGCTGTTTATTTTGTCTCGATATCGGACACAATCGTACTATCGATAGTGAATTTGTTATACGACAGCGCACGAGATACGTTGCGAAGTTTATTTGCAGCTTTTCGAGAATTCCTTCTGCTCTGCTTTTTATAAATGGCTCTCGTCTAATAAATATTTGTCCAACGCGTGCAGACTTTACTAAAAACAGGCTAATCTGGCACACGAAACGACGAAGTATTAAGATTAATTCGAATCTAATAGAATCAGAAAGCAACGAAAACAGTCGAACGGAATAGTCTGTCCCTGTATTGGCGCTAAAGAAAACGCTTTTATTTTCGCTTCGAAACTGATTCTCGGTACAGAAGGCGGACCGCCAAATCATATCGTTTTCCTGAATAAACAGATAACAAGCCTGGGGAAATCATAGTCCAGAGATGAACAGCATGGAAGTATGTATGTTCAGATATTATACATGGAACAAGTAATTTCATTCGATAAAGCCTTTCCCGGCATTTTATAACGAGTGTACCAACACGCGCGTGCAATTAAAACAGGTATGATGACAGACGAGAGAATCATAAGAGAAAACGAAATTCGAAAACGAAGAGAAGACTGTGAATCGCACAACACGTGTGTTTCTGTAAAGATATATACAAAACAATTGATATATATAAAACAAATGACCTGCAAAGACTAGCGACTCTTGTACCCGTATCCATTCTTTCGTTTCTTTCGACGAAACAACATTAAATTTACTATTTGTAAATATCCTTCGCAAAGAAGTACTTTAGGAGTACATTCTCGGGTCGTCAAATGAGAAAATAAAAAGATTTATGTTTTCGACGAACCTTAGATCGTTTTCAGCCGTTTTACAATCAAAGGAACAGCCGCGATTAACAGATAGAGCCTCGCGTGCAACAAGCAGCCGCGGCAGAACGTACTCCCGTGCTTTTTTTTTCAATCGAAACGAGGCAGACTGCCAAATTCTTGTTCCCCAGCGGGGGGTGAACCAAAATGTCAATAATTTCTTAGCGCACTAACAAAGAAGAAAAGCGTGAGGCGCGAACGAAATTGGGGAGTGCCATCGAGCAACCCTTGACCTTTCCAATCGCGCTCAGCCATCGAGGGGTGCTTTCGACGTGTAACGAGAGAACGCGGGGCGCAACAAGCGTCGCGACGCGCGAAACCATCGATTCCTTGATTCGTTCGCTGGCACGACCTGGGCATATTCACGCGAAGCTTCTCGTCAACTGGCATATATAGCCGTGACAGGAACAAACGCGTGAACACAGACACGAGAAAGGGAAGAAAGTTTCGAGCCATTGTCGCGTGCGTTCAAGAGGAACGAATAGGCCCAGCCAAGGCAAAGTCGATAGTCGAAATCTGTTGCTCCACCCTGCGAGGTGATCGCCAGAGAAACGATAAGCTCGACAAGTGACTAGGGAAGATCCAACGATCAGTGCTTTGGAACATTGTCGGATTTTTTATTGGACGATACTGACTCGTTCTTCGTTTTTTTTCTTTTATATGGTTAGACTATACGTATATATGTATAACACATTAACAAACAAGTGGGGATATCGTAACACTGATAGAATAATAGTATAATAATAATCGTGAAGGGAAAAGGGAATTGTAAAAATTCCTTTTGAAGAAGGAAACCACGTCATCTTGGGAGAATGTAACTCCATAACGAAGGTATGTCAATAAAGAAGATTCGAAGGACGAGCCAGGAATTTGCTTCGCGCTTCGACATCTCAAGCTTGCCAGTTAAACTTTAATCACGTTCGACGTTCACGAGAAATCTTGTTCCCTTGAAATTCAATTATATTAACGTTCAGAAACATTTTTCAGTAATACGCCATTCGTTAAAAGGGGGATGGTTTGAAAATGTCTTAAATGAGAATTAAATTTGCAATTTATCCATATAAAGAAACGGATAAATATATTATTATTTGTCGTAATGAAGTGCTCAACGTCGAAGTTGGATGTACTTTTAATTAAAAATTGTCTCTAACGTGATGTTTAAATGAAACATAATACGTTAAGAGACAACGTAGAAATCCTTTGGCAATAAGTTTCCCTACACGATGATCTGCAAGCATAATTCAAACACGAGTACCTGAATAAATATAACTAGAATTTCCACGTCATTCGACGTGTATTTCCCGCACTGAACACGTACGTTTTGTTATTTTAGACAAACGAACTCTCGCACAGTACTTCATTTACCATTAACTCTTACTAACTTAATAAACTTTCGCACGTGCAGAAATTCATATTCGTCTAATTAATTGTATCCGATTGTAACAAACGGCTGTGACACTGTGTTTAATAATTAACTGCGGGGACGAAATAATTTTGTATCAAATTGTATATTTTAAATGCGCGCATGTGTTTATTTAATCAGCCCCTATTATTGTTCTACTTCACGCGGCGGATACGTGTTTCACTAGTTCTGATTAAATTTCGAAAATTACAGCCACTTTTCGTTATTTCCTAACTTTGCGAGAAGACATTCTCACCCATATTTAGTTAATATTCATAATTAAAGAATCCAGACATATCCAGTGCAAAAGAGAAATCTTACTAGTTTGCAAAGATCAAAATGAACCAACTCCAATAATTCATGCTGCCTTCGGCAAGGAACAACGTCGTTAGAATTCCTCGGCTCTATTCGAGTACATCCGTCGAACATCCGCGCGAGATACATCAATTTCCCCGAATCGATTTTCTGGCCAACGAAACGTCGAATGCAAACACACAGATCGCTCGTAAAAACTACAGCTGACATACGGAATGTTGGAAACCTACAAAGCATAGTTTTGAAGCTCTACATATTTATGGCGTCAATAGAGAGAAGCAATAACACATAAAAAAATATAAATTATTAAATTATTGAATTATGAAGAAATCTATTTGAAAATTACAACAAACGAATAGCATTCTTTGCTTGGGCTATATTATTTCCTATTTCAGTACAGGAACATCTAAATCTGTTTCCAAAGGGGATGAAAATTACATTGTACCGATGATACGTAGTTCTCGGTCAAACTGAACACTTTGCTGCCAATCCACACTCGACACGTATTTAAAATACATATTTTTCTAAACCAATCTACATTCATGTATAGAAACCACGTAAATACAACGTAACGTGCGATATACAGAGTTCATTTTTAGCACAAAAATAACAAACTACTATTATTTCCAGTTTACTGCAGTGACTTGACTATTTCCTTAGCACAGTTTTACACTGTTTCCCAATGAAAATTCGAAGACGCCCGACGTTTACTTCATTTCGTGTCTCGTAACATCGATACCTTGGAAGTTTGCGCGACGAACTTCCGTTTGCGGACGATGTTCCCTTCGCTATTATGTATTATGTATGATCGCCGTTTATTTTTCGCTATTTTCGGACTGGCGATTCGCCAATCCTTTCTGTCCGTCATTGTACTTCTTGAAAGGCGGATGCATACGTTTCGATTTGCATTAAACTGCCCCGAGTACAGAGCATTCTGTGTCACTGTTATTATTTTAGCGTGCATTAATAAGCGTGAGAGAGAGAGAGAGATAATGGAACACCGTAATGGATCAATCTTTGAACGAAAGTTTTGCAGTTCTATTTTCTTAATTTTATTTTTAATGCATAATTCATTACCAATGGTCAAATTGGGTTGATTATACGGATGTTAAGCATAATCAATTCTTTGTACACGATTAATCCTCTCGTGATCCTTTACGTTTCCACGGTTCGCGTAATTCCGTCCGTATGAAAATTCGTTTCGAATACATAGGCTGAATGTGGGTCATGCGAATAACCTTACAGATTGGCAGCAGTCGTCGTGGTCCTTGAAAATCGATCGCACTCCCATTTAACGACAGATAAGCATGAATTTGAAATCGAGCATCGTGAAATCCGCGTAACGCGCACTGAAATTCGTGATTAGCGCATAATTGGTAACGAGATTTTTCGTGAAAAGGAAATACCGCTGCAAAATCTCTCTTTCCTTCAATTTTATAGCCACAATTATTCTTTTATTAACGATATCGAACACTTTGCAAGTATTCCAAGCCTCTTCAATAAGAGACGATTCCCGCACTTGTGTATTACTGTCAAGTTTACGTAATCCAATAAAATAAATGGACTTTGTCGTCCAATCAAGATAAAATAATTTACATTTTCAATCATACTTGATGATACCTTCTTCAATACTTCTTCATTACTTCACAGCACGCGATAGTTCGTTCAACACACAATTCTATCTTTCTTAACACAAGTATCCAAACTAACATACGGCACAGCAATAAAATTAATACCCAAAAAATAAATGCCACTATAATGAATATACGAACGAGAGCAATATTTCTGACTTTACCAACCTCTCTCTAAAATCGCGTAGCGCGACGTCTGACTAAAACCGACTCTATCCACTACCATCGTTTCGTTTAGGCTACCATTGGACATTTGCGTCAACAATAATCCGCGTTCAGATTAATATAATAACGATAGTTACTTGGATTCAAGTCATTTGTGAGCTACGATTATTTAAAATTGTCTTTCACTTAATTTGCAATATCTTTTCATGTATTCGCGATCATTCTCAATAATCTTGTTACTCTACTTCCAGTCACCTACACTTAAATACCTTAAACAATTTAAGAAATTTATCACATATCTATCGTTCGATTATAACGGAAGCATTGTAATTATACGAAAAGATGAAGTGTTAAGACAAAAATAAAATAATTATACAACTACTTCACGAGAATTAATTCTAATATCGAGGACAATTTTCGCTGCACAGGTAAAATGGTGTTCGACATTTTTATTCACCTCAGTCAGTCATCGACCGTATCGAAGTAAGTGTTTACATTGCTATATCCAGGGATCTTTAACCTCCTCCTTACGTTTGACTCTAAGGTAAATCGAAGAGAAGTGGCGAGAATAAAATAAAGAAGACGTATCATTCGACGAAAATGAATTCCACCCCCAGCATTGCATCAGCGATTTTAACAGATCGCAAGTGAGAAAAGTTCGTTTGGTAAATGAAGTTCTGATGCATCTAATTATCAACCTCGCCCCTGTAAATCGCAATATCTCCTCCCTCGTCTACGCGAAACGCATCCAGTTTTGCGTGTTTATCGTGTAAGAAACGAGTATTTCCACACGCGTGACATATTTCTTAAATTAGAAAAATGCATCCTCTGTGACATTTAAAATAATTACTCTGATACTGTTTATATTTTCGTGGTGAAGCTTGGAGATTGTTTCTAGAATTAACTTCTGTGACGAATAAGTGATATGTTTAAATATAAATTATGATTGTTCCGAGTTTCCTTCAGAGATCATTCCTACTATTGGCAGAATTGATAGAATCTATTTCATTTTGATGTATGTAATGTAAAAGACATTGGAATTATTATGAAAAAAGTACAAAGAAATTGCCCTTTCTAGAACACCTATAATATGAAATTATCGAAATGCATATACCTCCTGTGTTATTTGACCGGTTCAATTCTGCAAAGTGTATTGACAGACATTGTCTGCTTGCGGCTTGTGTACGGTTTTTACACACATCTCCGTCCTCGCCTATTTGAAACCCACAAACGTAACCTGTTGCGAGAACCCAACATACAACGTACTACATAGTTATATACAAATTTCGACTCGTAAATATCCTCTAACTCGATTGAAACGAGAAAACCATTTGGAATACCAAGTAAATTCGCGTGACTATAATCACCTACGGTTTCTCTCTAAAAACAAACATACTCCCCTAATAAAATTGATTAAAACTACGTTTCTAAGAACATCAAACTCCAAGTAAATAAATTTCTTTCGAACATTAACGAGAGACTCGAACACTAAAACGTTAATATAGAAAAATTATACTTTCATATTCTATTACAGTCTATCAAGTCAGTAAATGTTATGTATATTTACATAATTATATCAGAATATTATAGAACGTATTTTTTCTGCCTGCTGAAGGCACCACCTACCAAGGGCTAACAAATTTAAAGGCACTAAAAATTCATGGGAACATCGTAATAGTAAAGTTTGAAGTTGTTTGGTTCGAGCGTTGAACGGAAGATGTACGTACATGTATGTATAAAAGGGTAGACTAACGACGTACTGCGTCGTACGTAGCCGGCCAGCATAGCCAGACGAAATTTTGCGAAGAACGCCAGTCGTAGCCACCGACAAAAATCGAAAAAGAGAAGCTCACGAGAATTCATCTTCCACCCGCACAATCCATGATTCTGGTAACAACCAGCACGAGAAACCGATGTCAAATTACATCATCCCCCAAAGGAATCCAGCTCATTCTTTAATTTCGACGAATTTCTATGCGTATATACAACACATACGATGTTCCTCGGTGTCTGTTTCGTCTAGACGGACAAGCGGAAAAGGGAGAGCCGGTACAACGAGGTAAGGAAGCGAAGCGATTCGATGGGAGATCCTCCGGATAACTGGCTGTCCGGAGAACAAACCGAAGCGGGAATCGAAACAGTGTGTCCTCACGTACCTGATTTATCTGGAGTTTCTCGACTTCCGTGAAGAATAAATGCGGCGAACGATGTCGATGCCTCACGCCATGGATCTCCTCAGCAAGACTGCCTCACTCGCGAGCCGCGGACACGGGTAGCGGGATCGTATCACCTCTGCCTCCCTTCTTGTTCAAGCCAATTTTCCAAACGACCGGCCCCACTACTTGAGAATCGTTACATTTTCACGGGCGAGACGATTCTGTCTGGCTTTCCTTGGATACGGCGTGTCTCTTGTTGCCTGCGGGATTAATATATACTTGTGCTGGTCCGACCGGACGCGAACGAGACCGCTCTCTCCTTCCTTTCTCCTCTCTCTTTCTGGCCGAGGGACGAATGGCGCGCACGCTCCAGCACGAAAGTTCGTCGACGAGTAAAAGCTCGAGCGTCGTCGGCAGAGCCAGGACGCGCCTTTCGAAAGCACCGCGCAAGCCCAGACTGTTCGTGCGAGATCCGGTACCGATGGCCGTGTTAAGGGTCGTGTCTCCTCGGCTATGTTCGCTCGCCAATGGTGAACACGACCTACCACTGCGCTCTACGCGAGTGGGGCTGACTTCCACGGACGAATGCTTCTGTGTAACTATTACACGTTGCTGCTGGGTAAAAGGTGAACGATACCAAACAGCTCGTTCGTTTCCTCCTGTATCTCTAATGTCCTCGTTAACGCAGATTGTCTTATGTATCGTTCCTGGCCGCTTGGGAAAACGAAGGTTTCGTCGTTAACTTTGCGCTATCCTTGTTTTCTTCAAGTATTTGGTACACGTTCACGTGATATTGAAACATCCAAAAAATACACAAACACGATGCTAATGATACTTTTCCAATCGTCTCGCGAATCTATTTTTTTCTACTTCCTTCGTTCGATTTTTGAATTAGAATATTTGGATCCGAATATGTTAGGTCTAACGAAGGAGAAGAAACTTTCTCTATACATATGTTAGAATAATTTTAAGTGTTGAAAGAAATACTATTTGAGAGAAAGGAAATACCAAAAATCAAATTCAACAGATTTTGTATAATCTGACACTTTACATTGTTCTTTCTCTTAATTAAAATTGATTACTCTTTTCTTTGTCTTCGTTAAACCTTTCTTCCCCCTATTAGTCGCCTCTTACGACAAGCAGGGGATACTGTGGGTGTATTCTGATCCCCACCGCACAGGGATTGCAAAAATAATTTCTGACAACTTGAAAATTAAACTCCAAAATTTTGCGATACGAGTTTTATTATTATAATGCCATTTCCTGCATTACCGATACAGCGTAGTATGAAATTACGCTACTGGTAAAAATAATTAAGAGATACACTCGCAATAGATAAAGAAAGCATTCTTCAAATTTCACTGATCCTCCAAAGTTCCTCCACATCTTTCTTGTGACTCCTGTAACAGAAATAAAATAGCAATTAGCTAGTCAAGATATTATTACTTTAATATAATTATTGTACAGAGCATTCCAACAAGTTTCAAGTATAACATCCCATCAAATAATAGAACAATTCTGTGTAACACTGTAAAATGGCACTAAAATGGCACAAGGACTACAAAAGTGCATTGGACGAGAATGATCTATCTTACACCTTGTCGGTAGTTAAGATAATTTTCGTATTTCAGCGGTCGGTCTGAACGTAATTCCCAGATTCTCTGCTATAAATTGTAGAGGGCGGAACATAACGTGTGATCTTTCACACGATCAGTATTTCTATCCCGTACCTTGTCGATGATACGTCTGTTCTGCACCTTATCTGCGATGACACTAACACCGACAAAGTAGGGTGACAACATTTAATTCGAACAGCACGGAAAACCTGTCGTCTACGCTGATCTGTCTGAACGAATCACTCAATTACGAAACCGATACCGGAATTGACAGCTTCGCTACTGCGATCACCGAGGCTAACGAAACTGAACGCAAGACACCATTCGGAGAAAAATGTCAAAAATCGAAGAAGGAAATGCTCATATACGACAAGCTGAGAAAAGGTATCGTCGATACAGAATAAATAAATCCGTAGGAATTATGCCAGCAGCCGATCCGATTTTCATCGGCGTTCCTTGTAGCACATATTTCCTTGTAGCATGGAAATAATTACGTTCTTATTGATCCGTATAATGACAGAAGGGATATCTGTGTTCTAGCTTAAAAACATCGCTATTAAAATGGAGACCTGATTTCGAAGTTGCTGCCGAGGAATATACGAGCGCAGGTAAAATATACGCGAACAATTGATACGCGTCCTGCAATTAATAAGTTGTTTGTTGCTATTCCTTTTAGCCACTTGCTTTAAAGTAGCAAAATCTTATCAACAATGCAAAGATTGTTTGATGAAAGCTGCTGATTGTTATAAAGAAAATACATCGTATCCTTTTATAAAAAATAATAGTACAATTTTAATATATCGTAGAGTATTCACGCAATATAGATGTAAATTAGGCGTAACTATAATTATTCTTTAACATTAATTTTGTAAAAGATGGTTTCATGCCGCGAAGTAAGTTTCTTTAGTTTTTTATCATACCCTAATTCATAAATAATATGGTTACTAACGTGCGACATTATAGGAGTATAGAGCAGGCTGTTATAATTTGCAAAGAAATGGGAAATCTAGCAGAAATACCAAAACTAGCGCACCGTGCTTGCACTCTATATCAGGTGCATGGATCACCTGAATCGGGAGCAACATTGCTTGATAAGGCTGGCAAAATGATGGAAGCATCTAACCCGCAAGAAGCATTAGAATTGTTTAAGCGTGCTTCTAATATTGTTATGGTCAGATATATTTTACTCTTATGATTGAAGAAAATGTTCTAGTAAATCATGTAATATATACCTCTTGGTAAAGGGAGAAGATAGTCCACGCCAGGCAGCAGAATATATGAGCAAAGTTGCAAGACTATTGGTAAAGCTACAGATATATGACGAAGCGGCAGATGCAATTCGTAGAGAAATTGGAATGCATCAACAGATAGATCATGCACCTTCAGTTGGTAGATTAACAGTGGCATTGGTGTTAGTACAATTAGCTCGAGGTGATCAGGTAGCGGCTGAAAAAGCTTTCAAAGAATGGGGAAATTACTGCGAAGCTCCAGAGGTACAAGTCATATCTCTTAGAAATTTAAAACTTTCCAATTAAACATTTAATATTTACCTTCATTTGAATCTATTTGTCTGTAGGTTAATACATTGGAAATGTTACTGCAAGCTTACGATAACGAGGATGCGGATGCAGCAAGGGCAGCATTGAATAGTCCTTTTATTAAGCACATGGATGTTGAGTACGCCAAACTTGCTAGAGGTTTACCTCTGCCGCAGCAAGAATACGCAATATCACCTTCAGGTGTAAGAGCGAATGCAGCAGAATCATATACTTCTCCTAACGCATCGAAATTAATGGAAGAAACTGCAAGTGAAGTTCAAGTAAGTTAATTTACTGATTCGATATTGTTATCAATGAGAAGTACATAGATATCCTAAAACAATTACATTATTTTCTAGAACATGAGTATCAAAGAAACTGAAGATACTACCAAGGCATCATCCGAAGAGCATCAGAAAGAAGATGCACAAGCAGCACCTTCAAAAAATATAGAGAATGATGATGAATATGAAGATGGATTATGTTGATTGCTTATACCCATTAAGATTGGTATAATTTATGTCCTAAGTTAGAAACGAACTTTATTTTGTAAAAGGTACTATATCATGTTAATCCAGAGATATATATTTAATGACTAAGAAATGCTCTTTCTAGGCTTGCTTACACTCATACACACACGAATTTAGATTTTAAGTCTTGTTAAATTATTTGACGCATGCATATTGACTCGACAAAGAAATTTTTGAAGGCAATTATATATATATGTATACATATATATTTATATACGCGCGTATACTGTTTTACTCTTAAAGATATTTCCAGAAATGTGATACGTATAAGAAACTTCAACTTCGTTTAAAACTGTAGCTATATATAAACAGTTCCTTGTATATGCTACAAGAAATTCTATAAGAAAATATGTAATATATATGCATTTATGTTATATAGAATGTAAGAAAGAAAAAAAGAGAGAGAGATAGAGTATAACCTTTAAAAAAATTGTTCAGATATTATATGTATATGTATATACGTTACATATATGTATAATATCAGCATTACAAACATTTCCTATATAGTATTCTTATAGAACATCTTCAATAGAAGTTTGCATATGACTACAAGTTTTATGTCACTAAAAATGTACAAAATACAAATATATAATAATCTAATTTTTAGTTTATGAACTGTATAGATATAAATAAAGAAATTAATTGTTATTGCAAGTACTTGGACATACGTGTAAATTCATTTATATAGAAATGAGGTTATGAATATCGAATTGTATAATACGTATACATAATACAAAATTTGTTTGTTTGCAAGCCTTACATTCGAAAATGATAGTTTATTGTTTTATAATATACCTTGAAAAGTAGCAAGAAACTACTTTTGGTCCACTGCTTTTATATTATTCTTGGAATTGCGATCACTCTTTTCATTTGTACATTTCAAAAGATTACCGCGAAATTATTCGAATACTTCGGTTAATTACGTTATACTTAAAATGGCGAACCGATTTGAAATCAACTATTTAAGATAATCAAATTCAAATTGACGTACAATCGTCTCGAAGATATGATTTTTGTGATTTATACACTTTTTCCCACTTGGTTGTTCAAACGAAACTATTTAGCGTTATCGGGATGTACGCTTATTAATTATGCAGTGCAAACTTCGTGCGCAAATATTATTTCCGCAATATTTAACTAAAAGATAGAACAGAATTATATAACCTATCATTCGATCGTAGAAGATAGCTCGCAGAAACG